>NW_022145601.1:32189310-32209310 GCF_000002235.5 Strongylocentrotus purpuratus | reverse complement strand
AGATGACATATTTCCTTGCCAATTGGATGTAGAAAACAAGACATTTAATAAATTCAGCAAGATTACAATTATACATAACTATGGCACTTTTTAAGACTTAATTTTCGATTGGGAACTACATGATATATTTCTTGGCCAATTGGATGCAGAGAAGATATAAAAAAAGGGAGAAATCCTCTCGCTTACACAGAAACTTAACATTTCCTGGGGGGTATTTGATGATTTATGATTTGATATTCCAGAATCAAGATGGTGAGATAAGGGGCGAAGAAGAATAGTCTAGAGGCATCAATTACATCTTACCTATTTTCCATGATGCAAGCGACCACAAAGCATCTTAGAATACCATGTTTCATTGTCACCAACCTACTTTTCTTACAATCGTCTCTACAGGGCAATTTTCACCTTTGTACAAGATATATGAAATGTCTTTAGCGGCTTATCAGTAGGTTTGGGCTATAATTTCACACAACAAAAGTGGGCTTCATATTTTGTATCAGTTATTAAGAGAATCTGGGGCAATCTTTGTTTAGCTGGAAGCTCAAGAATCATATCTACATGTGTATACTAAGTGGTGTTCCGTTTCTGATCTTGCTCAGAATTGATTGTGATCTTGCCCTAAATTTTGCAGATATCATTATTGCATCAAAATTTACAAGCCGTCAGCTATATAGTCTGTTTCAAGATGACAGCAGAAAAGTAGGACATTCGCATTTCAATCTTATCAGAAAACGATATTTAGATCAATTTATATAGTGCAGCTACTGTATAAATATACTCTGCTGTGCTTTGATGAAAACAGAACTCCTAACAGTGCTACTTCACAGACACACAATAAAACTAACTATTCAAAAGCTCCTGAAAACAAGTGCTTCTTCATGAAAACTTTGAAGACAGTATCTCTAAAATGTTTGCACAACAATTTTTTGAATCATTATTCGCCCTTAACGACACATCCACATATGAAGATGTAACGTGTGTTTTGGGGTTTATTTTTATGTGTAAAAGAATGGCAACTGCACGCAACACTGGTTCTAAGCAAATTCACTGAGCTCTGTGTTATAAGAGAGCTGCACTTACATCAGAACAAAAAAAATTGCTGACGTTTACCATCTCATATTTGAACGAGGCTTTAGGGTGGTGGGGAGCTAGATAAAGGCTAGTCAATCATCCCTTAAACTTGAAATATATCAAACTTTTTCAAGAAAATATAGAAATTTCAACCTCAGCTTCTTGCATGAAAGAAAAATCTTCCTCATCTCTGCATATTCAAAGAATGAAGAAAATCAGCCTTGTTACATTCTCATGAAAATACAGAACTTTAAACCAAAGCTTCTAAAAGTGTGAAAAAATACACCAATTTCATATTATTCTACAGAATGAATAATTCAGCCTTGTTATAAATGTAACAATTTAATGTGGTTAAACGTCCGCTCAACATGTTTTTGAGCAACCTTTTCTAAATAGCCAGTCACATCAACAGCACTCTACAGTAAAAGCAACATTGTTTCTCTAAGAGTGGAGTGATTTACTTACAGCGAGAAGCTCCTCTCAAACTTTCTCATCTCGACGACGGCGGAAGCGGCTTACGGGATGAGGAACGACACCTTTCTCGATGACAGGATGGAGAAAAAAAGAACGATGCTTTTAGGCTGAGCACAAATATCTGATGCTGCAATGTAATCTCCCCTACCCACGCTCAATGGGTATTGATGGGGGAACGGTGGCAAACAGGAGAAATCTGAGATATTGGATGTTGCACCGCGGTTGCTATGGTTGGGAAAGATGCGATCCGGCCGTGCGGAGGAGGAGGAGGCAGGGAGAGGGAGATGGAGAGGGTGCAGTGTACTAAATTTGGAACGAGGCCATGATGCTGATGGAGGTCGGGAGGAGGGCAGGGGAACAGATGAAGATAATAAATGAATGGTGATTATAAGAAAATAGTTCTGCTGCTGTTAAAACAACTGTTGATAGCAGTTGGGTTAAACCATAACATAGAGATTACACGGTGGAATGATGGTGAAAAGGCAGGCACAAGATCACGACAGAGACAGCACAGTGAGGGATGAAGTATTGTCTAGCGTCTTGTAGCTTTAGGAATATCCATTACAGGAAGAATGATCAGGAATAAATTTAAAAGATGAATGCTATACCACAAATATTTATACTATTGCAGTGCTATCCAGTTATATTTTAGAGAGAGAAAGAGAAAGAGAGAGAGATGGGAGAGTGAGAGAGGGGGAGAGTGAGAGAGGGGGAGAGTGAGAGAGAGGGGAGAGTGAGAAAGAGAGAGTGAGAGGGGGATAGAAGGAAGATAAGACTGCGAACAACCTAGAAATCCTTGCTTTTCTTCAGTATTCTACCATTGAAAATTAGAATTATTGCCATGGTAACAACTATATACATTGTACATTGACAAGTTTGCGCTGTAATGGAAACATGCCAATAACTCTTATGAATAGTGACAAAAGTAGCAGGAAAAATGTGAGAATATACCAAGAATGGTATTACTTTGATCACGTACACGATGATAAGAAAGATTCAACAATAGCAAGGAAACCCTGACTTGTCACACACATCAACCAACACCGATTCTTATCCTCTATCGATGCATATATGCTTGAAAAGGGTTTAGATAACCATGGCAACAAGATGACCGTGATGACGATACTGTAGATGATGGTGAGGTTGGAATGGAGATAAAGATAAATCTCAAGTATATATGTCCAGCCTCAAAAGAATAGCCTGAGAAAGCACAGAAATCGACTAGGTGAAATATAAAAGATCCTATCTTTTTTTTTTAAGAACTCTGGGCACAGAATTTTTTTCCATCACAGTCGTTTCTTCCATTTTTGAGACTAGGATGAAAAACCATTGGTAAAAAAGAAATTAAAACAAAGAAAGAGAACTGATGCTTGCCACTTCAAATTCAAAAAAGTTTTCATTCAAAATTGTTGAGATGAAAATGAAATTCTGTATAAAAAGACATTCATAACTACAATTGAAGATAAATGATGAGGATGCTGAGGATGATGAGGATCTTAAAGAGGGAGAAGATTATGAAGATGAAGATAATGAAGAAACAAATACAATGTTGATACTAAAGAAGATGATCTTAATGAGCTTGAGGTCGGTAACTTCATTCTTCAAAACGACTGTGATCTAACGAGTTGACTACTTTCCAGCCATGGAGATAAAAAATGTGCACAAAATAGCAGTATCTACACAATAGATGATGACAATACCAATGAAACTGATGATGATGATGATGATGATGATGATGATGATGATGATGATGATGATGACGATTTGTACCAATGTAAAAGATTCTCCTTATAATGATGAAATAATGATGAAAATGGAGATGTAATCCTACTTTACCATGGTAACAAGCATCGAATACCAAGGTTAATCACCACTAGAAAGCAGAACACAAACATTTAATAATCCACTTAAATGGAGCTAAAAACACACAAAGTGCACAAGACGTCCACACCATGCACAACAAGCCATGCTAAGACACCTCCTCAGCAGCGTGAGATGGATAGAGTACCGGTAGAGAGAAGGGGAAGAGAGGGGAGAAGGATAGAGACCCGTGAGGCAGGCAAACTAACGGCTGGTTGCTCCCTCGCTCAGTAGCTGTCTGATCAATAAACGATGCGGGTCTGATGGCCCGTTCAAGATACGTGTGTGTGTGCACTGTCAATGAGATGCAATTTAGACTCCTCTCCTAGGAGGAAAAGCTCTGTTCTCACTTTACCAGGCAAGGAAGATAGAGCAGGTGTGAAGGTACTCTCAATGGATGAGCAAGCACACTGTGCAGTGATTGAAGCGGGTCAGTTTACATCTGACAATGTTGAACCCAATATAGACCTGATGGACTGTATACTCTTAGGAAGGAAAGCTCTGTTCTCACTTTACCAGGCAAGGAAGATAGAGCAGGTGTGAAGGTACTCTCAATGGATGAGCAAGCACACTGTACAGTGATTGAAGCGGGTCAGTTTACATCTGACAATGTTGAACCCAATATAGACCTGATGGACTGTATACTCTTAGGAAGGAAAGCTCTGTTCTCACTTTACCAGGCAAGGAAGATAGAGCAGGTGTGAAGGTACTCTCAATGGATGAGCAAGCAAACTGTGCAATGATTGGAGCGGGTCAGTTTACATTTGACAATGTTGAACCCAATATAGACCTGATGGACTGTACACTCTTAGGAAGGAAAGCTCTGTTCTCACTTTACCAGACAAAGAAGATAGTGTGAATGCACTCTCAATGGATGAGCAAGCAGACTGTGCACTGATTGAAGTGGGTCAGTTTACATCGGACGAAGTAGAATCCAATATAGACCTAGTCAACTGTGTTCAACTTGAAATTCAAGATGAAGTTGAGTTTTGGTCATGTGATCGCATTGTGAAAGAAACGGTGTGGAATTGATCAGAAAAAGTTGATCTTGTAGCATATAAGTAATTGTGTACTGCAAAGTTCTGGAATCATCAAAATGATAAGAAATTTGGCTCCGTCTTGGTAAAAGTAACAAGTACTGTACACAGACAGATGTATATGGGACTACACAAACATGTGATATTTGTCATATTTAAAATTTGAAGGTATTTGAAGAGCCATACATGTACTTTTCAGGGAACATTTTTTCTCTGATGTTCTTCCACACTTGCATAAAAGCAATGAAAACGCTCATAAATTATTGTTTACCTCTCCTCTCCTCCTCTTTAAACATGCCCCTTGGTTCAGGCTTTTGCTCAAAATTCGGTTTAACGAAGGAAGTTGGTCTGAGGTTTAAGTTTTCCTTTTGTTAAACAGGAGTCACTTCACATTCACTATATTAAACCTAATATAGACCTTTGAGGTTTAATATTGATGTGAACAAACACTGAGGTTTGAGCAAGAACACTAGTACTGATGTACTCAAATGGAAATGGGTCAGTTCATATTAAGGATATATTGACTGCTTTGAGAGGCATAGTGGTTTCTATAGGGTCAAGGGAAACTCACAACCTGCTATGACCCCAAGGCGCTTGCGCCGCGGGGTCATAGCAGGTTGTGGGTTTCCCGAGACCCTATAGAAACAACTATGCCTCGAATATTAAAAGCAGTCAATATATATTTTATATACCGAAAAAAGGAAAATGTTGACTCACCCATTTAGGTTTCCATCTCTTTGAAGTCATGAATATTAACACCAACAATAACTTGTCCATTTTGCCTCTTTATTGACAAAAAGTTGGAAACAAAAAACCCCAGTATTTTGCGATCGAGACTAGTACACAAAATGGCGATCGGTCGTCTGCGCTGCATGGATTGGTAGATTCGTCGCCTGAATGCAGCGACCAAAATCGAATTGCACTCAAACACCGTTAACGGTATTGCGCATCGGTCATCGCACAAAAGAAACTTATACGGTAACACGTAAACCAAAATGGGGATCGCAGCAAAATGACGTCACGTTTCACAGCCATGGAAAAAGTGCTATGAAAAATGGATATAAACCGGTAGAGCCGGGAAAAATGACTATGAATTTCAATTAGCGGGCATGGTTAAGAACATGACTGCATTTTCAACCAATCAGAAGACAGGATTAGTAAAGAATCTTAAAATGAGGTATATAACTGACAATGTTGCACCCAATATAGACGTTTACAGTTTAATATTGATATGCATGAACACATTTTAATGGCTGAGCAAACGACAGTGCACTGATCGAAGGGGGTCAATTCACATCTGACAATGTTGAACCCTATACACACATTGTGAATCTAACATTGATATGAACACACTTTAATGGCTTAGAAAGCGACAGTGCACTAATCGAAGGGGTCCAATTCACATCTGACAATGTTGAATCCTATACACACATTGTGAATCTAACATTGATATGAACACACTTTAATGGCTTAGAAAGCGACAGTGCACTAATCGAAGGGGTCCAATTCACATCTGACAATGTTGAATCCTATACACACATTGTGAGTCTGACATTGATATGAATACACTTTAATGGCTTAGAAAGCGACAGTGCACTGATCGAAGGGGATCCAATTCACATCTGACAATATGTTTGACCCTTTACACTCATTGTGTCTCTAACATTGACGGGAATACATTCTGACGGCTGAACATGAAAGCCCACTGTGCATTGCTTGAAGGGGTTAGTTCACATAGATATCAAAGGTAACATACTCATAGACTTCTGATAATAAAATGATATTTAGAAAGTAATAATAAATGTAATCATATATTATTGATTACATAAGAATCCTTCATCCATAATAGGGATGGATTTTAGGACCATCAGGGGGGTGTTTCACAAAGATCCTAAGTTGAACTTATCTCTAAGTTGGACTTAACACTTATAGAAAGCCGTTAGCGTCTGTTAAATATTTTGTATAAGTTATTTTAACAGGCATGAAATGTTGATTCAAATCATTCATATTTTCTATTATCGGGGAGATTTCATGTTCGTCATGTGGAATTTATAAGAAATCTAAAATACTTGAATTTTCGCTTTTGAACATATTTCATCTTAAGGCTATTAATGGCTCTCCATAATTTTTTAGTCCAACTTAGATTTAAGTTTGAATTAGCATCTTTGTGAAACACCCCCATGATTGTTAATAAAGTCACTAAACTTGCCAAAGTTATCATGATGTGAAAAGAACAAAGTCACATTATGCACATACATGACATAATTTCCTCCGACTAAATTCATTCTTCTTTCTACCTTCCCATCATTCTTTTTCATTTATTTTCTCTCCTGCTAATATAAAGTCTCCCTCTTTGGATAAATGGAAAGTGTTGGAAAGTGTTAAAAGGAGAGAAACGAAAACAAAGACCCTAAGGATTAGCCTAATGTAAATCAGAGCCGGATGTATCATGTCAACACACACCTGAACAAGGGAACAACGAAGGTAAACCAACTTCTTAGCGTGAGATCACCTTAGAAATATATATTGAATTCTGAACTCGGAGCTCGGATAATCACGTTTTCTAATATAACACAAAAGATGAGAATTCTGAGGGCAAATAGGAGTTGGACACGCTGCTAGACACGAACGAACGAACGGTCAAACTGGTAGGTGCCAGAGGCGATATTGGATTCTGAGGAAAAGTCAGGAGGGTCGTTTTAAAGGTGCAATATATCGTAACAAGGGGTGATTTAAGCCATCTTGACAACGATGGGGATCTAGAAGAGAATTCTTTTCTGTCTAAATTGAATGAATCTCAGAGGCCCCTCCCCATAGGTTCACATCTAACTTAGATGTTTTAAAAAAACAGGATCAAATAATTTCTGGCATTTCCTTCAAATAATGCAATAAAAAGAATATGTCTCACCTATGAATATATATAAAGAATGAAAAAAAGAAACAGTTTAATGAATGGCAAAAATGAGCGATTAAGCTGTGATACTCTAAAAAATGAGTTTTCCATCTATCAAAAAGATGAAAATGTTGACATTGTGACTTGTAATTTTGTTGCCAATATGGTACCCAAGTTGTGAAATATTAATGGTTTGGTTTCCTTTAGAGCATTTTTTCACTGAATATAATTTATCTAATAAGATTTTAAATTCAAAATAATAATTTTATTTTCCAAAGAGAGTGAATTATTTATTTACTTATTCATTGATTCTCATATCCTTAGCACACTTGATATGCAAAGGTATACAGTAATTAACCAACCAAATCCTAAAAATCAAAATAGAAACATCACATAATCCACTAGGTTATGTATTGCATGAACTTGTATCCATCTATATATATACAAAATGCTGAATCCTTAAATGATGAAGTGGACACTCAAAATGCAAATTCTCAATATGGCCTATGATTTCACTGCAATCGTTAATTTGTAATGTTAGAAAAACTTTTTAGTGCTACACGATCAAATATAATGCAGGATGGGGAAACCCCCGAGTAAGTATTGGGGACACACTGTATCTATGAATAGGTTTCTGTAACACCTATATAGTTTCAACCGATACATCAATGTTCTGTGATGTACTGGGATGACTGAAGACTTGATCCAGTATAGAGCTGTAGGTTTACATCTTATCAAGACTGATAAATGATGATACTTTCTATGTTTCAATGTGATCACTCCTTATCCTCACATGTCCCTTATCTCTGTCATGCTATCTCTGTGTTCCTCTCTGCCCCCTCACTTCTCTCTCTCTCTCTCTCTCTCTCACACACACACACACACACACGGACACAAACACTCTCCCTATGTCTCTGCATCTCTTCCTCTCTCTCTCTCTCTCTCTCTCTCTCTCTCTCTCTCATCAGTTTTATTGTCCATTCTGTTATTTTTCAGTTAATCTCTACTCTCTTCCTCTCCCTTTTTTCTTTTTACCTCTCCTCCTCTCCTTCTCCTCCACTACCCCTACACACCACCCCCCCCCCTCTCTCTCTCTCTATCTGTATCAACTATTGATCTATCTCATATTGTGCTCTCTCTCTCTCTCTCTCTCTCTCTCTCTCTCTCTCTCTCTCTCTCTCATTCTCCCCTTCCCCTTTCTGTTACTCCCTGCTTCTATTCTATCCCTCTCTCACCTCTCCCTCTTCTGTCCTCCCCCCTCTGTATCATCTTTCTATCTTCCTTCTCTCTTTTCTTTCTCTACTCCAAATTTCCTCCCACAGTATTTGCTCTACCTCTCCACCTTATCCATCCCACTTGCTATTTTTCTCTCCTCATCTGATACCACCAAGCTATGAAAGAACATCTAGTGTTCCAGCGAGATGCAATATATTCTTGCTGACCGTCAATGTTTGCTTTACGGATATATAGCAACAAATTTGATAATGATACAGCCAATCAAACACGTTCCTTGATTTCATGAAAAGACCAATTCCCTAATAGCCAGCATTCAAAGTCATATCAAAGAAGGGCCTGTCCTCATCAGCTCGAGATTGCAAAATAGCCCGCTATTTCTGATTTGGGAAATAATCCTGAAGTTACAAAGTGCGTCTTCATCAGCTCGAGACTTGACCTCAAACTCAGACATTTTGCTCAGCGTTCGTGCATAGTGCGAGTCTTCGGGCTGGTGAAGATGCACCGGACAAATAGCGGGATATTTTACAAACTAGCCCAAGATATTTTGGGATTATTATCTCGCATCTTGCAACTTCGGGCTCATGAAGACGCATATTGACTGGATAATTTGCGATCGGGATAGTTCAAATAGTGGGATATTTGGCAATCTCGAGCTGATGAGACAGGCCCAGAGATCACCCTCCCTATTCACCAGTTGATCACAAGGTGGACGTTACATCATCACAAAGCAACAATCCTAATTGGACCGGACATCATGAATACCCTCCTGGACGTCACGATGCCTTAAGGTTACCATGGCAACCCATCAATGGAATGGACAGTTGTTGATGGATACAGGGAGAAGGAGCCTGGTTCTTGATTAGAATACCTAGTGGTGGTCTTTTATAAGATTATTGGAAGATCTCCAGTGCTCTGTATCACAACAGGTTGATCTGCAAATATTTGTATAGTTGTCGTCACTTTTTATTACAATATGGAAGCTTTGATGAATTGTCACAGAAGATGATATCTGGTTACCGGTATTCTTTACGACATAACACATTTAACCCTTGAAAGACAAGCTTAACCAAACTTGCATTTGAACCCACCTTTGCTATAAGTGAAAGACCAAAAAATGTCCCAAAATAACCAAAATGAAAAAAGGGAAAAATCACCAGCAGACTGCATCTCAGAGGGACAAAGAAATAGGGACATTACGTAAGGATAACATAAAATGGCAAATGCAGATTCCAAGTCAAAGTTGTGTTCCATGCGCGCCATGTCGTATGTGAGCCTTTCCATGGTGCATCAACTTGTCTACTCAACAAGTTGTTTTACTGTTTACTGACAGTGTATTTAAATCGCAATAGCTCTTTGAAGAAGATATATGTGAAGCTCATATTTTTAATACAGTATAGCAACACGGAACCCCTTTACATCAAGAGCAATTTTGATGATGGTTACACTTTAAAGACCGTCAATACTACTGGGCCAGAAGGGATTAGACCACACAGCGAGGTCACTATTTTGTAGTTCCTTTGTAGTTACAGATTAGTTAATTTAATTACTCATTATTCCTATGTTTCATTTGAGGTGTTCACACTTGTACAAGCATTGCTTTTTAGTGGACCCCTCTGTTTCCAACATGTATTTCTTAAATTTGTTTTAAATGCTTATAATTGATTTGTAATGTTTTGTTGGAAACATGAATAAATTTGAAATCTTGAAATCTTGACAGGTGGCTATCTCATTTACTCAGCTCTCAACTAATATAAGAAAAAGAGGATCATGGGGGACCAACAGGCACCGATTGGGGAAGTTTTCTATATAGAGGGAGCAAGTAGATACAAAAAAGGACAGTGGAGCTTTAATGCTCTTCTGGCTCCGGGAAGAAGACATCATCTCTTTCGATCATTCCATCACCCAACAGGAAATTGACGATGCCCTTGAAGGTTCGGATCGAAAGGATAGATTTCAAATAACCGCTAAAAGAGAAACGGTACACACTCGGTCACCCGATACTACGCCAACTCCGCACCGGGTGCTTTAGCACCGCACTCTGCATGAAACAGACCTGTGTTGCTGTCTAAACTGTGTTCAGATTTAATCATGAGAGACGAAGTGCTCGAGAGCATCACTTTTCTCTTCTTTGTCCTCCTGTTTTTTATGATACACATTTTTACGGCAAATGCTTTCTGTTCTATCTTACACTGCTTACTGCAAATCACACTGATGTGTGTCTGTTTGAAAACTACTACTAGAAGTTTTACTATAGAACTACTACTAAAAATACTGATTATAATACATGTAGTAGTAATAATAATACTAATAATGATGATAATAATAACAATAATAACATCAACAACAAAACAACAATGACAATAACAACTATTTTTAAAAAATAACGACAAAAACAATAATACTACTAATACCACCACTAATACTACCACTCTCTTTTTAGAAGGTTACCAGTACACCTACAGTGTATTATGTAATCATCAAATGTATTTTATTAAGAAACCAATGGTTCTATGAATAGTGTCTGATTAGCTCCTCACCATGCATACTCTATCATTAGCAAACAATCACTACTTTCCTTTCTCAAATCACTCTAATTATGTCCTTTAACATGCCACAAAATAAAGCAATGAAAATAGAATATGCTACAAAATTGTGCACAAGCTGAATAACTTCAGGCTTAAAGAGATTGTTGAGTTCCGGGAAGGACGTGAAAAAAAAATTGTGAGCGTTATCATTGTAATGCAAATGTGGAAGAACATCAGATAAAAAATGTTCCCTGAAAATCATGGCTCTTCAAACGCTTTCATATTCTAAATATGGCATGTAACAACATACAAATTGGGAGGATTGTTATACCACATGTTTGTGTAGCCCCATATACATCTTTCTGTGTACAGCGCTTGTAATTTTATTAAGACTGGGTCAAATGTCTTACCATTTTGATGATTCCAGTACACACCCTCAGCCTTTTCACACACAGCTAAAATTCTATAAACATGATTAGTATAAACGTGTTTCGAACGTGTTTAAACTAATCACGAGCCTTTCACACACAGAAATTTCGGTGCGATCGTTAATTGTTTCGTGATTAACTACTGCTCGTAAAATGCGCAGTAGTGCCATTGCGCATTGAAGGTCATGTCATGTCAATCAAAGCGCACGCTCCATCCAGTTTAAACACGTTTAAACAAGAATTTCCTTTCACACACAAAATGTCAAGCTCTCTAGATACGAACTTCGTATCTGCAGCCTGCTTTTAGGGGCATATGGATCGCGACTTTGTATCTATCCCAACATCGTATAAACGATGTTCACACTGGGAAATTTTGTCTATAAACATGTTTAAAATTTTTACGATGATTCTAATCATCACTAGATACGATGAATTTTAGCTGTGTGTGAAAAGGCTGCAATACTTACATGTATATGCTAGATGATCAATCTTTTCTGATCGATTTCACAACGTTTCTTTCACAATGCAATCGCATGACCAGAACTCAACTTTATCTTGAAGTAGCAGCACGAGCTCACCCTTTTCAATAAATGTTTCTCTCCTAGTAAAATGTCTTCTTGATGTGCGTGGGTTGGATTTTCCTTTCATCTCCCTACTTCTTTGTCAAAAGACTGTCATGTTGACCTTAAAAATACTTCAAATATCAGACAAGCAAATAACCTGTAAACGTCTAAATAGTGTCGCATTCGGCATATATCAGCAGTGAAATAGTGAGGTTTCTTTTTCAGAAGTATAACCTTTCCAACATAAAGTTGTTTGCTGGTTGATAAAAATGATACATCTTAGTTCAAGTGGCTTTTTATCTCTCTTTGACTGTTTACAAAGACAGGACTGACATAGTGACATTAAACAAGGATTGATAGTAACATTCAAAACCCTGCAATGTATTAGAGAGTCAGCTTTAGTTTGTAACCAAATAAAACAGCTATTCAAGGCTCACATAATCATAATCTAAAGGCAAGGATAAGGCACAAATACTAACAGGTTATCAGCCCTGGAGTAGCCTTCTAAACGAAAATTGTATTACCGGTGCTTTCTTGTTACAAGTGATATGTGTTGTTTGATGTAATAAACAGTGATTACTAAGAAACACCATCAAGGTATTACCACTCAAAAGAAAACCACAAAATATGGTGAAATGTATGGATGCATTTAAAAAAAAGACTAGCTTTGGAAAAATTATGATATTCAAGATACTGGTTGGCAATATCAATTTTTTTTCAAGGTTAGTCACAGGTTTATTGCATTTTTTGTTTTTCCTTTCTTTTTCAAGTGCACAATCTAGTAGATGGCCATATCATTTGCAGAGGGCCAAAGGGCATTGATTCAAATCATTTGACAGAAAGTGAAAACCTTTCTGGCACTAAAAATATCTTTCATCATGACTACCTGAAACATGTACTGTAGGTTCCAAACCTTGTAATCAGGTTAGGTTGTGCATAATTGCATATGGGGTGAATGTCTTCAAATTCAACAAAATATAATACAAATGTTTCTTAGTTGTCCCAGTGGTGGAGAATTCGCTGATAGCTTGGGTATACAAATCAAAGTTCAGCAACATCTGCAAAGTTGAAGAAAGTTCACATGCATGTACCAAATTGATGATTTATTTTATCCGACTGCACTAAGAGAGTAACATTAAAGCCTGTAAATAAGCGACTGACATACAGCTTTGGGTCCTGTTCAAGGCAAAGGACTTACAGGCCTTAAATTTCGTCATTTTTAGGGCAAGGCCAGTTTGGCCTTGAGTACCTCATATTTTTAAGGGCACCAAGGCCAAAATATTTTTACAAAAAGGGCATCGAGGCCAAAATATTTTACAAAAAGGGCATCGAGTATGAGGCCAAAAAAATTGATTCTACTTTTGTTAGATGTCATGTGTATTTTATGAAACTTGTGCGGGATCAATTTCCCATGACTTTTAGCACCAGCTTCTTCACAGAATGTATAGACTCTAGAGGTCTACGGTACATACAAACAAGGCGGCGGCCCGCAAGCCTTAGATTTAGCAGCCAGGAGCAAGGGGCAATTTTTTTTTAAAGTTGCCCTTTGCCACGGGAATTTACCAGAGCAAGGGGCAATTTTCAAAAAACAGATAGGCCCCTTATCTAATCATAAGTTCAAAGAGAGTCATGTTAATTTCATAATGTGAATAGATCGAACGATCAATTTAATAACTTTTTAATCTTAACAATATGAACAGGAAAGATTGATTAAGAACATCAAACTTGCACATTAAACAGTATTTTAAAGTAACTAAAAATATTGATGAGCAAATGAATAAATAAATTGTCAATTTCACAAACATCGAAAGTCAGAAGGACTTGGCAAGTTTACCGGGCCGGGTACCCCAAATCAAAATCGCACCTCACACACAAACCTTCCGCCACTCTCTCGGTAGTAGACTAGGAGCAAATTTGAAGAAATTATCTTTTTAACTGTTGTATAGAAAGGTCTAGATAGGCCTAACTAATGAAATAAGATGTAAAAATGTCCTTATAGACATTCGACAGCTGAAAGTGACACACTCAGCTCAGTTGCGTAACGTGCATTCACGAAACCAAAATCGTTCCTCGCACACACACTCTCGCCACTTTTGGTGGGAAGCTGCGGGGCTGGAAGTTTGCCAGCGAAACCGATGCACCCTCGGAGACTCGCAGCGCGTAATTTTACCGCGACTCGAAACGTTCGTCTTGGGAAGCTGGCGGGGTAGCTTTTTGAAGCGAGGTACTAGGTCGGCTGGTGGCAAAATGAGAGTAACTACGATCAAGAACATCGTAGGTGTTCTTAACTTATTAATAAGATAATTCTAAATTCTATTTGAGATAAAATAATAAACTAGATCTAGACCTACAAACAAACCTCGACAGATCTCTAATGACTATTTGAATGCTTGTTTATTTCTCCATTTGACGATTTGTTTTCTTGATCCTGGCCTTCGATTTGTACGCACGTGCGTGCGTCAACAGCATGCACCATATGCATATCATGCGATCGCATGAACGTACGTGCGCTAGCGCATTGCCTATATAATAACAAAGGGCGCATTTTCACGGCACTTGCGCTTAAAGCACTAAATACGAAGCTAGAAGAGAGCTCGTGGGCGGCAAACTGTTCGTGATTCGTGTATTTTTACTGTTCTAATAATTTATGGGCGCATTTTCACGGAAAACACTTGCGCCTTGCCGTCTAGTTTTAGATGATTATGGGCGCAATTGGTGGTTTTATGTGCGCAAATTTAAAAAAAAAAAGGGCACGTCCAGTTGGAAAAAAAGGCACGTCGGCCAGTTGGAAAAAAAGGGCACGGCCTTTTTGGCCGTGAATTTATCTTTTTTTGGGAGGGCACCGCGGCCAGTCATAGGGGCATCGACGGCCTGGCCGTCGATGGCCGTCGATTAATTTAAGGCCTGAAGTGACTTAATGATACAGGCAATCTGCATAAACAGAAGGCACAAAGCACATTGAATTGGCTTAAAACCTGAGACATTGTGGTTATATAGCCGTGTACTGACACATAATACCCACTGCTGAGAGCCAGGAGGGCATTAAGAGACATTAGCGGAATGTAACTGAAAAGACGCGTCCAGAATGGAAAGTGCATAATTGTTAAAAATCATAATTTCATCACACAGAGGTAGAACTATATCGTCAGGATATGGACCTGGGAAATGCATATAACATCTCAATGAGGCTTAATGGTAGCTGAGCTTTTATACAGATGTGTAAAAAAATAACCTCTAATATATAAATCACTTTAAACTATGATGCATTTAGCGTTTTTTGGATGCATCTTTTCATGCACTACTTTTCGCTGCTACCTTAATGCCCTTACAGACAATACATGGCAAAAACATAAAGTTCAATTTTAGTGACCTAATTGTTATCGTTTAAAGAAAATCCCTCCAACGATCAACGATAAAAGTGCTTTCATCCCTCCCCCTCTCCCTTACAGCAACAGATCATTCTCAGGCTATCATTATCATCCACTTGCCCCCCTCCTTACCCCCCAAGAACCCTACGCAACTGGGTTAATTCATCGCTCGCAATTAATTATCTATCGAGGTAACGCTAATTACCCCTTGCCCTATCACTAAGCATGTTTGTCCTTCCAGCCGACGCAGACAGCAGGGGAGCAAGACCGATGCCTGCAAGCCAAACGATTTGATTTGGAAGACATGCTTGGCAAATTAGGGCGCGTTCATGCTTGATTTTGAAGGCAGAATGAGCGATTTGTAACGCTCGTCGTAAACGCTCATCGTAATCGCAGTTCCACGGTGCACTGTTCATGCTCACTTCTCCAGGCAATTCTCCTTGGGTGGCCTTCAGCTGGATTCGCAAACCTGTGTGCGCATGCTACGTAGACCCACTAGAGGTCAGTGCGTTGACCCCATTTAAACGCGTTTACAAATTGTAAACGCATCTTTTTGTGATTCTACAAAAGTGAGCATGAACGCAATCGTGTTTTAAACTAAACGCGTAACAGATGCCTGATTCTGGCCGTCAAAATCAAGCATGAACGCGCCCTTAGATATATATGCACACATCAATTGTTTCCGAGTTGCAAGTCGAGTGGGTGATAGCCCAGAGCGGTCGACACCTTTAATTACCATTATCTATATTAAGCAAGGTCTGTAAGATATAATCATCAATATTGATTGGTGTTTCAATAATAAGATCTAATCACTGTTTATAGAAAGGTTAAAGTACTGTATGATCCAGATTTCTTGAGGTTCAGTTCTATTTCAAGTGCTCTACTTCATTTCCATCGTTTATCATCGTTTTGCAGACTTGACTGATCAGGGAGGCAAATTTCTGGTACCGTAGTTTCTCTGAATTGACCATTACTTTGCACAGATAAAGCAGGTGAAGTTTCATTAGCATCTAAAAATATATTACATTTATGAAGCACCTTTTCATTAGATCTATACAGAGTACATGTACATAAATAAGTAATATTTACAAACAAACACAGAATGAGAACATTATCATGCAGAGCTTACAATAATCACAAACAGAGAACAAGTTAGAAAAGCTGTGTTTAAAGACACCTCTTCTTTCGTACAGAGGGTAAGGAGGTCCAGGTTCCGAGGGCAACTGAAAAAGCCCCATCACCTGATGGTGAATTTCACTCAACGTGTTTCACAAAATTGTTTGACAGGAGCAATCAGATGAATATTTTATATGGTAACTTGATCGATACTCCATGAATAGCCATGGTTGTGGAGGAAAAAAAACCAACAACTTGCCAGTGTTAATCATAATTTCATCTTCCCTCAAATAGACTGAGAACTAATATATTAAAGCAAATAAATCATAATAATAAAACAAATGGTTTTTATATCATTATCTTTCCAACCATTCTGATATTATCTCCCAATCTAACCCAACTTCGTCTTTCACTGTCCACATATCATCAATGACTGAAATCTATATTGGCCTTAATAATGCTTCATGAGTAAGGGTAGATCCATCGCATCTTAGTAGACCTGTCTTCATCAGCTCGAGATTGCCAAATATCCAGGTATTTCAACTATCCCGATCGCAAATTTTCCAGTTAGTTTGCGTTTGCATCAGCCCGAAGTTAGCAATTAGTGGGATATTTGGTCAGGATTGTCGTCCCAAGATATCTTGGAAAAGTACGCAAAATATCCCACTATTTGGCAAAATATTCAGCTATTTGTCCTGTGCGTCTTCACCAGACCGAAGACTCGCACTATGCGCGAACGTTGAGCAAAATATCTCGAGCTAATTTCTCAAGGTCGAGTTTCAAGTTTCATGGTCGAATCTCGAGCTGATGAAGATGCGATTTGTAACTTTAGGATTATTTCCCAAATCAAAAACAGCGGGCTATTTTGCAATCTCGAGATGATGAAGACGCGCCTCATGAGTAAGGGTAGAACCATCGCGCATCTTATTGGCGTTGTAAACTCCCTCTGTGTAAGGGATCTTCCAGGTCTACTGACACATGTAATCAAATCGGATACAGCCCGGTTCATCTGCACTTCTAAGGCTCAGCGCAAGAAAGTCACTCATACCCCCGTCTCATCGATACAACTCTGAGCTTTGACAAGTGCTCTGTATATATTGACAGGGAGATTTCAAAGGCAGCGTGCTTGCCGGGTCGACTGTACTAGAGTCGAGATGTATAGACTGTGGTATGAGAGGCGGTAATTGCATTGGGGCCTATGCACGATGCACTGGAATCCGTTTAGTTGGAAACTGTCCACATTAATGTATCCAAAGATGAAATATGAGGATACTTGAGGATATTATGAGGAGATGAAATGTTGGGAAAAAGAGGGAAGGAAATGTAATGGACCAGAAGTCAAACAAACAAAGAAGTGGAAGGAAAGACGAAGATGTTTAAAGGTAAAGACCAGTTTTGGAAACGCCCCAATTTCAAAAAATGAAATGGAAGCTCTTATTACCAATCATGTGAAAGAATATGTTTTGACCAATACATGATGATACAAATTTTGCCGGGAAATCGCCTACTAATTGATATATTTAGTAAATTATTTTATCTATCTGGACTGGATAGATATCGCGTAGTGCTGTATACACCTTTCTGTGCACAGTGCTTGTAACTTTACCAAGACTGGGCCATATTTCTTATCATTTTGATGATTCCAGAACCTTGCAGTACACACCAATACTTATATGCTAGATGATCAACCTTTTCTGATCGATTCCACAACCTTTCTTTCACAATGCAATCGCATGAACATAACTGGTCTTTATCTTTAAATAGGTTGAATTAACCTTTAAAATCAGATAAGCAGTACATAGCACAACAATATATGTGGACCAAATGAAAGTAAAGAAAGGAAAGAGAAAGAACAGGACAAAGTAAAACATTTAGCAAATCATTAAAAGAATGAAAGGAATCTTCTAGAAATATTAACAAGTTTAAAGGTGGAATTTATTCCTGAAACCTTCTAACAAGAGGTAAAATGAAATGAGTTATAAACTTAGTTACTATTTCACTAATTATTTTCAAATTTACATTTCCTTACTCTAAATTCAATTAAATCAAAGTTTGCTAAACAACATACAGCCTTTTCACACACAGCTAAAATTCATCGTATCTAGTGATGATTAGAATCATCGTAAAATTTTAAACATGTTTATAGACAAAATTTCCCAGTGTGAACATCGTTTATACGATGTTGGGATAGATACGAAGTCGCGATCCATACGCCCCTAAAAGCAGGCTGCAGATACGAAGTTCGTATCTAGAGAGCTTGACATTTTGTGTGTGAAAGGAAATTCTTGTTTAAACGTGTTTAAACTGGATGGAGCGTGCGCTTTGATTGACATGACATGACCTTCAATGCGCAATGGCACTACTGCGCATTTTACGAGCAGTAGTTAATCACGAAACAATTAACGATCGCACCGAAATTTCTGTGTGTGAAAGGCTCGTGATTAGTTTAAACACGTTCGAAACACGTTTATACTAGTCATGTTTATAGAATTTTAGCTGTGTGTGAAAAGGCTGCTAGATCAACTGCACAAGATATTTTCAACAGAGAACCAGAGGGCATGAACTCATATACTTTAAAGCGAGTTAAAGCCCCATTGTCCTACTTGTAGCTACTTGCTCCCTCTATATAGAAACCTTCCCTAATCGGTGTCTGTTGCTCCCCCATGATCCTCTTTTTCTTACGTTAGTTGAAAGCTGAGTTAATGAGATAGCCATCTGTCAGTGACCTCGCTGTGTGGTCTAATCCCTTCTGGCCCAGTAGTGTTGACGGTCTTTAACAACTTCGGGCCAATATATCAAACATATAATTTAAAAAAGTGCTTTGTTAACTTACATAACAGGACACAGTCCATGTTTACATGACTTTGAACGTTTGGGGCAGAGATGGCTCTATATATGGGTCAAACTTGGCTTACAAGTGAGCTAAAAAGAAGAGTGTGTGGATATTTGTGGAGGGGTGTAATATCACACCCCCTCTAGCCCTCTAGCACCCCCCTTTTTCCTCCTCAAATATATGACATAATCTGTTTGGAGTCATATGGATGTTAGCTCAAATATTGTAACAAGGCTAAGGCCCTTTTAAATTTGAACAGACAATAATTATGTAATTCACTCTCAGCAGTATTCTTCCGTTGACGAATGCTGCACAGTTCAATGATATGCAAACAAGAGAGGGAGGAAGACATTCTACCGTATCCTACTGAGCTGATATGATAGGAATGGAGTCAGGAGAACAACATTTGGGCATGTGTTCCATCGTGAAGTCTTCTATCATGAGTAATCAGCTAGTATATTATATATATACATGATCATGTAGAGAGGTGTGGGTAATACTTATTGATGTATATGTATACCAGATAGCGGAAAAGAAAACATATTTCATACCAATTCTGATCAATTTATTATATATTTTTCAATAAGGGTATCAGG
>NW_022145601.1:31929310-32181810 GCF_000002235.5 Strongylocentrotus purpuratus | reverse complement strand
GTATAATGGCAGCTCAGCTACAGACAGGGTAATAATATAATACCTTGTAACAGGCGCAGTAGAGTATATTCATACTTAGCATTGTAATATAAATGTACCAATTGCTATCATTATACATAGAAGACAGGCAACATAGTGGGACCTACCACTTTAAAGTCCTAACTGAAGGAATTACTGAAGGACTTGGCAATGAGAAGCAATGGAGGATTAATGTTTTACGAAGGCGCATGACGGAATAGACTTGGTTTTTGAACCTGGGATCTCACACTCACAAGCCCAACTGCTCTACCACTAAGCTATCACCCCTCTTCAATCTATATTACAAATTCATGTTCGAGTCCGCCTCAGTAAAACATTTTGTTCAATCAAGGAATCTGTTCTCATTCTCAAGAATGTCTCACTAATCAATCTATTTGCAGTTCAAGACAAAACTCTTACAGCTCCCTCTTATGTTGAATGTCTAGTTATTTGTATTTTGTAAAACATCTGTGCTGTCTGTCAAGATAATTTCTGAAGAATGGAAAATGAAAGTGTGCTGGGAATCTTGACGTATCACAGCATGATCATGTCCCCACAATGTTTTTTCATGTCAAACATTGATGCTTTATGGATGATGTCCTAGGAGTGACTAAATTTACACTAGCCTTTATGACACAAAACCTTGCGACAGATTTCTTGGAAGTAGTATTTTCAGTCTATGCAGACTAAAAATTAATGGAGTGAACATTGGGGTGAATAGGAATACAATAAGTAACAGAATCTTTTAATAATGTAAACTGTATTATATTTATTTCATGATGAATTCAGATGATAAAGATCTGCATATCATTCCGCGGAAAATATATTGCAATCCATATTCTACAGTAGTTCAGTACTACGTAAGCTTGATAACCCTTTCTATTTACAGTTTTATTTATACAACTGAGATCAACTATTTCAAATTGACTCAATAGGCCATTTTGCATTCATTACATCTTGCTAGATAGGACATAATGTTTACCTACCTAGCAACAATTAAAGTATACAATTCACATTCTGACTATTGAAATACAGTTCTTTGTAACATTGCACTTAACAAAGATTCATGCATTAAATTTGATTACATTACGAAAATGGCGTATTAACACTCAAATTATAATCTTGGTGTTTGTCTTACTCTCAAACTACAGTTTCTACCTTCTAGCTTACCAGGTAGAAATAACTCAATAGGAGAGGATACTGTACAGAACATTTGTAGAAATCCTTCAGTAAGTGTAGATAATTCTTTGTTTCGTGAAGACAATGTTTTATGGTGGAAATATATTATTTTGGTTTCGTAAAGAGCATCAAGAAATTGTACTTAAACCACCCTGTACGCAGGATTTCCTTATGATGCAACTTTGAGGTTGCAATATAGAGTGGTACCATACAATTACTAAACCAAAGGAGGAGCAAGTGACATTGCTTAAACATGTAAATTCCAATTTTAGTTTTAATTAGGGGAAAAGAGACTTTTCTTGCTTCAAAGATGCTAAGTATTACCAAAGTACAAGAAAAATGGATGAAGAAAAATGTAGAACTGAGACAGGGTCATCAAAATATGAAACATTATGACGCTATTCATATTTCATTCGAAACAGCATAGACAAACAGGCAAGTGAATAAATTATTTGTTAAAAAGTGAGAAACTTACTCTGCACATTTGAAGCATCTCTTGTGAATGATGTCTTCTGCTGGCATGGCCACCTCATCTCCTCTCTGCACCTTAGAGTCACACACCTTACAGTTACCCAATGGAAGTAGCATACACGATTCACTCTTACTCCTCCTCCGCATCACCTTCTCCTGCTTGTTTGGTATCGACTCTCGCGACAGCATCCGACGCAATCCCGAAAACGGTTTCTTGCTGGTCGGCGCCGTTTGGGCGAGGATATCAACCTCCTCCATGATAACGGACGAGCGCTTCTCCCGCTTCTCACAGCTGTACGGGTTCTTATCAGAATGGGAGCGTTGCTTGGGTGTTTTCACCTTCCCATGATCCTTCTTGCGCGGTTTGGGATATTTCTCGTTTTTGCGAACAAAGAAATCCGGTTGCAAGATGCTGGATTTACTCTGAGGTAATGCGCGGTATGAGGCTGGTAGCGTACTAGATTTCGGTTTTCCACCGTTAAATTTGACTTGAGGTTTATCCACGTGCGTATCATCCTTAAAGAGAGTAGATCCAATATTCCGAGGTAAGGTGCCTGATTTGGGTCGGGGCTCCTCCGGCTCTTCAAACACGTCGTCCAAGGAACACCCATCGACTCGACCCTCACTGCGGCTTCGGTTCGGAAGACGAAGTCGCTTGAACCAAGGGGAGGATTTGCCAAGGGAGTCCAGAGACTGACCGGATCGGCCATTGAGGATGTCATCGTCAAAGAAGGTGAGGGAAAGATCAAAACTGACTTGTTTTCGGAGTAAAGGCGCACTCCTACACTCCATATTGGTCCCTCGCATGTTGTACGGTGCTCTATCCAAGCTCACCATATCATTTCTGCTGTCCACGGAGGAGCTATCGCATGTCTCACTATCAGTAGTATGCTCCATGGCCTCATATACCCCAATCGACTCACCCCCCTCCTCTTCATCGTGGTACATTCCATTCATTCCACTCTCTGTAGTACAAATCAAATTATCCCTCGATGAGACCATTCCCCCTCCTGGGGGTGCATTATCTAGTCTATCCTCTTGCGAGAGGGCACCCTGGTGTGCCACCTGCACTTTTCCGCTCTCCAAATTGCACTTGCTTTTCAGTGTCTGAAAATCTAGTGCTTTGCTTGGAATAGCGCCATTAGGTGGCACAAAATCTTCCCTCCTGGTCCAGATATCTTCTATTTGAGGTTTGTGAGTTGATGAGTTGTCATCGCTGGTATGGCCTCTTCTGACCTTCAAGTCTGTTTCTTCAATTAACTGAGAGCAGTTCTCATTAAGGGCCATACCATCTGGAGGTGTGAGATTCATTTCAGTCATGTTGGAATTATTACCCGGCACCGCTCTCCCCGTTGAACTTGACTCGTCCGATTCCAGCGGTATATCGACGACGATCAGACGAGGTGGATCGCGGAGCTTTGGTTCTGATTGCGCATGGTTCAAGCCGTTTGTTCCATGTATGTTATCATTGATAGAGTTGACTTGCTCGCTGTATGACATGCCGCGGGATGATGCCAGCCTTCGACTGGGGTGAGGGCTTGCATGCCTCTGGCGGTTAATAGCATTACAGCTTCCCCCAACACTGCTATCCTGAGTCTCACCGGTGAATCCAGTATTATTGCTACGACTACGATTTAGATTCTGTGGTCCATTATCATCAACAAAACAGTTGAGCATTGCTGGCTCGCTGATCTGACGAAATATTCTCTTTTCTTGAACAAACTCCTGCGAAGCGCTGGAACGTTCTAATGTAGGAGTCAGGGTGTGCATCCGTCGCCCCGTTCCAAGACTCGGTGCGTTGGGGTGCCCTCTTTGTTGGGTATGACCGTTGCTGAATCGCGAAGCATTGCTGCTGTAACTCAGCGAACGTCCAAACTGCTGAGGCATCTGACGGCCTCTGGTTATAATTGCCTGGTGCTTGTTGCGATGTGTGAAATCTGCCAGGCAGCGTGCCATGGTTTCCCCGGCAACCGCCTCCTCAAAGCTCATCAAGCGAGGGCGTTGCTTTGGTTGTAAGGTAGCCTTACTCAACGAGAGTGACTCCCCAACCTTATTCTCATCATGATTACCCATGTTATTCTCGTTCATTTTATCTTTAGTCTCATTCCTCCCTCCTCCTCCTCCCTCCTCATTGAGCCGCTTCCCATTAGGAACCATTATCATCTTCTCTTTGGTATCGTCTCTCTCTAGTTCCTCCATGGTTACGAAGGGTTGCTAGGCCCCTTCGTAACAATCGCTAGCGATGATTGAGATACAAGCCTCTTGTAATTACACATCAACTCATTTGAAGTGGACGATGAGTGGAAGATAAACAGCAACAGATCATGTCTGAAGATTAACAACCGGCGAGTAAATAAACCTGCGCTTGAGATCAGAATGTTCCGTTCATCTCAAGCCCCAGCTTCCCCCCTTCTGGTTGGACTTTAGCAGTGACAGCTCGTACCTCGCCCGCCCTTGAAGCTCATTACAGATGTTTTAATCCTGGCTCAAGGAAGTACAATGCAGCCTCGATCATCATCTATTCATGAACAATATGATCCCCATGGCCAAGCCTTCTGCAGTGAAAGAGGGAGGGAGACAGAGGGGGAGGGAGATAGAGAGGTAGAAAGAAAGAAAGAAAGGAAGAGGGGGCAAGAAAGAAAAGAAAGAAAGAAAGAGAGAGGGGACAAGAGGAGGGGTCAAGAGGAGGAAATGAGGATAGAGAGAGTGGAAGAGAGAGAAGGGGAGGGAGAGAGAGTGGAAGAGAAAGAGAGAGAGTGGAAGAGAGAGAGTGAGAGAGAGAGGGAGAGAGAGAGGGGGAGAGAGGGAGAGAGAGAGGGGAGAGAGAGAGGGAGAGAGAGAGGGGAAGAGAGAGATAGCAGGAGAGAGGAGAGAGAGGAGAGGGAGGGAGGGAGGGAGGGAGGGAGAGAGGGAGAGAGAGATGGGATGGAGAGAGAGAGAGCGGAAGAGAGGAGGGGGATAGGAGGGGGAGAGAGGGGAGACAAGGAAGGGAGAGGAAAGACACAAAGAGAGAGGGGGGAGAGAGAGAGATTATTATTAATGACCAGTAGATTAAACATTAGACACATTTAATAGAAGGTGAAGAAATGACATACCATCTGTTGAGAGCCAGAAGGGCATATTAACTCTGTATTGAATTACACATAACTTAATGCCTTTCTCACCCTCACTCAGCTAGCAGACGATATGAAACTTATCCCCACCATCTTAATATCATCAATGGTGAAACATTTATAATGACCATATCACATTGCAGAGATTAATTCACAATGCTGTGGGGCTAATTCATCAAAAAAGCAAGGGCACCATTTGTTCTTATGGACTGTACTTATAACACTATGCAACAGCCCGTGAGATCTGTGTGACATCTGTCTCTCCTAATAGGGACATGCAGCTGATCATTGCGTATCATATTTCATGGCAATTACTCTCATTAATACAAGAAAAACCTTGCACATGTCTCATTTTAGACAGAGACATACACCCGCCCTCTTCAAAACCAACAGTATCAAATGTTAAAAGGCATTAAGCACTTACAACATATTCATTGTTTGAAAATTCATGTCTTCCTAAAGTTTCTTTTGTATAAAAAAATCAACAAAATCATAAATATAATCTTATTCATGGCAATTACTCTCATTAATACAATAAAAACCTTGCATGTGTCTCATTCAACACATGAGACATACACCCGCCCTCTTCAAAACCCACAGTATCAAATGTTAAAAGGCATTAAGAACTTACAACATATTCATTGTTTGAAAATTCATGTCTTCCTAAAGTTTCTTTTATATAAAAAAAATCAACAAAATCATAAATATAATCTTATTCATGGCAAATTACTCTCATTAATACAATAAAAATCTTGCATGTGTCTCATTCAACACAGAGACATACACCCACAGTATCAAATGTTAAAGTCATTAAGCACTTACAACATATTCATTGTTTGAAAATTCATGTCTTTCTAAGTTAAGTTTCTTTTGTATAAAAAAAAATGATCAAAATCATAAATATAATCATATTCTGATATTGATTCTGACAGAGTTCTGTGTCCACAAAAAGATGTTTCTACCAGACCATGTTGCCTTCCAAACTAACCAACATAAGGGGGGTACATTTAAAACTAAATGACTTTGTTGTGTATTGATCCCTGCAATGGTCAGGCACAACATTTTCATATAAGGGTTAGAGTTAGGGTTATACTTAGTTTCAAGTTTCACAAAATAGAATTCACATACATGTAAATGACAAAAGTATGACATATATGACATATATATCCAAAGTATGTCATTATAAAATTAGTTCATTGTAAAGACGTTGAAATTTACTGTTTTAAATTGGTGGGCTATATACAGTGTGAAATTTGAAATGTGAGGAACCTATTAAAAAGCTTAGGTTGTAGAATATACTTACAATTTGATGTTGGCAGCTTTACTTAGAGTAGAAAATAAGTGTGATACTACTCCATAATTGACAGAAAGGCTTGTTTCACACTGCTAACAGACTGAATGGTTATCAAATAGTAGCTCTCACAGAATAGCAGACAATACACTTTGGCATAATTAACATACTGGCACCCTGCTAAAGTTTGCGTGAACAAAAATTTAAGCCCAACAACTACTTACTTAGTCCCCATTTCTTTGTGCTTTTCTTGGCTCTAATTTAGTCTTTTGAAGGGGATTATTTGCATGTCTCATATACAGGTACAGGTACTTGTAGAGCAAACTATTAAGCTTTTTGTATCTTTCAAGGAAAAGGCTTTATATGAAATATTGTGTGAATTTTTTCATGTTTCTTTAGTATCTCTCACTTTTCCTTCCTTTTCCTTTCTTCTTTTTTTGCGCTAAGAAACATTAGTATTAAGCGCTTTATAAATATAATGTATTAATATTATTATTATTATTGCATTGAATATCACCAATAAGTTACATCAGGAATGGAGGAAATTTTATATCCATTGGAGCCGTGGATGAATACTAGTCAGCCATGAAATCTACTCCGAAACCGGATGTTCTCTCGAAGATCGACAGAGGATGACCTTTCATAAAATCAACAGTGACAGCTCTCCCTCAACTTCACGACATTTACTCTTTAATTCTCAGGGGTCAAAAATGGTTTCGGACCAAGCAATCTTTCCATTCACATCCCCCATAATCATATTTTAAACACAGCCCTGGCCGACTATACGGGCTATTTTCCTTGAATTCGAAAATACTCCGCACACGGTAAACAAAATAATCAAATTATCACGTTACAACAATTTCCCAAAGAATCTTCACACTTCTGAGTCCCAAATCTAATTCCCTAGGACATAGTTTCGCAGGTGCCCTGCAAAGATGGGGCGAGGAAATCAGATAGTTTACAGGTTTCCATGACAACCATCGTCATGGAGAGTGGGGAGTTGCAGGTCCTATATATATACACACCCAGTCTTTAATATGATTGCTCTTGCTTGCCGACAGATGGTGGGTAAATAGATTAAGTAGAGGCTTACAAATTGTAGGGTTGGCGATGCCTGATCAACGAGGGAATGGGGCTCAGGTGCGTTCACATAAGAACCTGGCTCAACTTGTACAACACTAAAGATGATATCCCTTTGTTGCTATGCCTAAGGTGATAGCTGTTCAGTGTGAATGATCTACTAAGATTTTGGGCATACATAGTTCTAAGGAGATCAGCTGGGGGGCGTTTCATAAAGCTGTTTGTAAAGTTACGCATGACTTTACGAATGACTTTACGAAAAGCGAAGTAGGATGCTAAATCTTTTTTAACTGCATCAACTAAAGTTGAACTGTGCAGATGTAGATTAACGTTATTACTATAACAAACACTTTGTTAAAACATCAGGAAAAACTTTGGGCATCCTACCTGGCACTTCATATTCCAGTCGTTTGTAGAGCCATGCGTAACTTTACGAATGACTTTATGAAACACCCCCCTGTTGTACTTCAAAAGCACAAACAGAGTCAATACCGGTATTTGGATTCTTTTTTTTTTCCTTCATGCCATAAGTAGGAATCATTTATAATGAGAAGTGAAAGAGGGAAAAACAAAGACTAACATAAGGAGAGACAGAGAGAAAGAATGATAAATAATAGAAAATTAAAAGATAGAAAAGAAGATGAAAGATGGAAAAATAAAGAGCATTAGAAAAACAGAAAACAGAAAATGATAGAATGACAAAAAATAACAAAATATAGCAGTCTATTCGTTTTGTTTAGTATATATTTTAATAGTATATTATTATAAGCGCTTAGAGACATTTGTATTACGGCGCTATATAAAAGCTAAATATTATTATCATTATTATTATTTCAAATTCTGTGCGAAACATGTGACCCGCTGACCTTTGCTACCCAAGCAACAGGAGCAGTCTAGCTTGTGTGTGAACATAGACAAAGCGTACCTCTGGAGCAATCCAGTGGATAGGTCTAGCCAGGGCTTACACCTCCCTGGTCTAGCCTAGATCGGTCTAGGAAGAGAGTGAGAACGGGGTCCAAGTTGAGACCTATTGTTATAGGAAAAAGACTTCCCCGCTACAAATACCAAAGTTCTAAAGCACATAATAAGGAAATGATGGCCCATTAGCATGTTGGGAACCTGGCTTTTCAAAATCCCATAAATTCAGCCTCTAATGTAATTTATCACTTTTTGGTTTTAAACTAATTCTATGAATCATGGGGAGTTAGTCACTCTGAGAGGATCGAAACCGAATAAAATGTTACTTTTGTTATCCTTTACCGTCCATGTTGCCTTTATTTTGCAAGGAAGGATATGTGTAGTTAAGTCCTTGAAAAGTTCAATGAACCACCACATGAACTACTTCTTATAAGTTCCCTACATTCCTTTTTTGAAGGAAATGTTCTCTATGTAAATTCTCCCTCACCCCACTCTCTATATCTATCTACTAATCAATCCATCCATCCATCCGTCCGTCTGTCCGTCCATCCATCCATCTACTTACTTGTATCTATCTACCTATACTACCTACCTACATGTACCGCTCTCTCTCTCTCTCTCTCTCTCTCTCTCTCTCTGTTTTTTTCCTCTCTCTTTGTCTATCTCTCTTTCTAGCATGCTCTACACATTTCATTCCAACTATCTCTCTACCTGTCTGTCCATGTATCTATATGTTTGTTATCTCCTCTCTCTCTCTCTCTCTTCTCCCCTCCCCCATCTCTCTCTCTCTCTCTTTATATCTCACCCCCCCCCCCCTCTCTCTCCCCTCTCTCCCCTCTCTCTCTCTCTCCCTCCCTCTCTCTCTCTCTTCTTGTCTCTCTCTCTGTCTCTCTCCCTCTCTTTTTCTCTGTCATCATTCCACTCTATAATACCCCTCCCTCCCTCCCTCCCTCCCTCCCTCCCTCCCTCCCTCCCTCCCTCCCTCCCTCCCTCCCTCCCTCCCTCCCTCCCTCCCTCCCTCCCTCCCTCCCTCCCTCCCTCCCTCCCTGGACCAAACACCATCATGAATCATGAGAATATACAGGTGAATCACCTGCTCTACTCCAAACCAAGCATCATAAATTAGTTTCTATTCTATTATCTACCTCACATAAAGACAGGATATAAAGTCAGGGGTGGGTTGGGTCATGGTTCTAGTATGAAACCATCAGGGTCTACAAGTAGATGTGTATGAACCCTACAAGTTCACAGATGATGCGCAGTCCCGCCCCCCCCCCACTCAGTGTTATTTAGGGTACGCATATGCTCGTTCCCTCTTTTTGAAAGCACCCCCTATCTGAGGACTGCCAACATTTCCGAACCCCCCTTTCGCGGGCTTTTAGCAGGCTTTTTCTGCCTTGGAGACCCCCCTAAATCAGGAAAAATGCTCAATGAACCCCCCTAAATTTGGGAAAATTTCTCAGGAGTCCAAAGAGATGAGAGAAAAAAAGAACAAACACCCCCTTTTTAAAAAAATCTCCTGGTGAAAAGTCAAATACGTACACCCCTTTTTTTACAATTCTCGGGCCGGACTTTGTCGCACGAAAAGTACCCCTTTACCGGACATTTTGGCAACACGCATGTGGTCATTTCGAAACCTGAGTGGGGGGCCAGGGCGTAGTCATGGTCAGAACACTTACAAGTTCGATCTCCAAAGTTTTTTTTTCTCCGGGGCCCCCTTTCATCAAACTTACTATCAATAATAAGTTACAACGACTGTTATCAAGCTACTGAAATCATAGTAACTGACTGGCTGAGAGCTAATTTGCTATAGAATGTTTGCCTTTGATAGTCATTGGAAGTTTTATGAAGCCCTGGACATTGTTTCATGAAACCGTCATAAGTACAAGTTCAGTGACATCCCATCAAAACGAAGGTTAATCTTAATACATGTATTTGTATGGGATGTCAGTGCACTTGAAACGCTGCCCAGGGCCCCATTTCACAAACTTGTCATCAGTGACAAATGACATTTTTTGTATAATCTACTGAAATCCTTGCTTCTGATTGGTTATCAGCAGATTTGTCACTGAATTTTGTCATTTGTCATTAAAAACTGGCTTTGTGAAACGGGGCCTAGGTCTTGATCCGAGAACCCCTGTAGCCCGCCTTTAAGAGTTGGCGGTTAATCCAAGTTGAAGGCGATTACTTTTCTGATCAATCGCAGAGCTACAATGTTCTATCGATCATCAGCATCATCATCGTGATACAAGGGGAGATTGATCCTGCAATCCTCGGTCACTTCTTCAGGGTTGGTTATCTTCTACAGACTCTGATCGATGAGGAGTCAATGTCTTAATTTTGCGCATGTGAAGGGTAGATTCAGTTTGGATCATATTAGATTAAATCAAATCATTTACACCACCAGTGCTTTTTCAATCTTGCCCTGATCACATATGATGATGTTGGGCTTTCTGATCCTTATCTTTAAATATAAAAACTCCCATTGTCGGGGTCCCATTTCATAAAACTTGTTATCGATGGCAAGTTGCAATAACTGCTATATGCTAATGAAATCGTTGCATTCGATTGGCTGTGACCGATTTTGTTTTAGCCATGTGATCCTTGTTATTGATGAAAAGTTTAATGAAACACTGCAAATCCGATCATTTTTCATTAGACAGTACCCAGTCTCGACTACAACATTGATGAATTTAAAGCCGTCTACAATATAGTTTGGACAGGAGGGATTAGACCTCCCTGCAAGGTCACTGACCCATGGTTATCATATCAAATCAGCTGTCAATTAACACAAGAAAAGGGGATCATGGTGGACCAACAGGCACCGATTGAGCATTGTCTGCTATATGGAGGGTGCAAGTAGCTATAAGTAGTACAGTGGGGCTTTAAGCCTGTCTATCTGTCTGTTTGTTTCATATTATAACTTTAATCACAACTTCAACCCATCACAACTTGAGCCCATCAAAACAAAAGCCACTATTTGATTCCCAAGATTGCCATGTATCCAGACAGACAGACCCCCATGCTTGATCATGCACACCCTTCTTTCCTTCTTGTGCGTGTTCTCCTTCCTGAAACATAACACCAAGGCATTAATGTTCCGCAGAGGTTGATCCCGGGATTGATACATATATTTGGAATTGCAAACTTGGTTTCCAGTCTAGACGACATCACGTGTCAACCAATGTCATCTACATCATCAGATTATCATCAGATCATCAGATCCACTTTAATAACAATTGAAGTTGGGAAGACTTCTTTCTTTTTACATTACTTTTTGTACTGTTTATTGCCTCAAGCAGATGTTCCATCAAGGTTTTATTCAAGGAGATAATTTCATTCTAGCATCAATAGGCCTGTCCTCATCAGCTCGAGTTTGCCAAATAACCAGCTATTTGAACTATCCCGATCGCAAAATAACCATTTAATTTGCATCTTCATCAGCCCAAAGTTGCAATTAGCCGAATATTTAGTCAAGATAATCATCGCAAGATGTGTTGGGCTAGTTTGCAAAATATCCCACTATTTGGAAAAATATCCCGCTATTTGTCCGGTGCGTCCTCACCAGCCTGAAGACTCACACTATGAGCGAACGCTGAGCAAAATATCTCGAGCTCAAGTTTCAAGTTTTTAGGTCAAGTCTCGAGCTGATGAAGACGCGATTTGTAACTTCGGGATTATTTCCCAAATCAGAAATAGCTGGCTATTTAGCAATCTCCAAGCTGATGAAAACAGGCCTATAATGTATAGGTATATATTTGGGCAGGGATTTAACTACATGAATAAGTTCAAACTTGTATGGGGAAATAACTTTTTTTTAACCAGTTGATGGACATATGAATTTTATGCAATTTTTTGTTGGGAGTTTTCTTCTTGATTAAAGTAAAGGAATGCTCCATTGGAATTTTCCAAGATACTCTGTTTCTCTCTCCTCCTCTCTCTCACTCTCTACAACCCCCCCCCCCCCCTCTCTCTCTCTCTCTCTCTCTCTCTCTCTCTCTCTCTTTCTCATTTGATAAGGTTTGTACCATGGGTACAAGGCGGCTAAATCAACAAAATACCTAAATTTTCAAGCACAAGACCCTTATAGAGATATCATCAAATAGCTACATATATAATGTAGCAGTATGAGGGTGTCAGAAAGAAACCTAACTAATCCAGAAACTTTTTAAACAGATTTGCTTCTTCAATTTCCACTGAATTCCCAACGTGAATTGGTTTTGATTTGAATGAACCCGAGGCTGTTGACTCTAAGCAGGTGATGTAGCAAAAGTCAGAAATCTGATCAGAATCAGTTTCTCTAAATCCCCTTTGTTCTCTTCAAATCCCTCTGACGACTCTAAAAAAAAAAAAATGATTATCACTCACGATCGATGAAGTCTCATTGAACTCCTCCATCCTACTTCAGAACGCACAAAAGCAAGAATCATCTAATGGTTCTTACAAATTTCTTGTTCACATTAAAAGTATTTGTGTTTTGTTTTATGGGTTTTGAAAAAGTATTCTTTTAACATTTTGTTTTGTGTTTGTTTGTTTTTAGATATAAATTGCTTGCATAGACTGTTAAAGATAAACTTTAGTACTGGTAATGCAATTGCATTGTGAAAGAAAAGGTGTGGAATGGATCAGAAACAGTTGATCATGTAGCATGTAAGTATTGGTGTGCACTGCAAGGTTCTGGAGTCATCAAAATCATAATAAATTTGACCGAGTCTTGGTAAAGTAACAAGTACTCACATAGAAAGCTATATATGGGACAACACACATGGTGTCGGGGCTAGTACTACCTTGGTTTCCTTGTCTTTCTATGCTCATTACTCAGCCAGTATACATTTTCTTCCAAAATTGTTTGGCACATGTCATTTATTTGTAATCTTGAACATTCAGTGTAAATTTCGTTTGATTCTGTGAGAATTATTTTTTTTTTTACGAGTACTGAGTTTATCTTTATGCTCTCAGCATTCAGAAGGACTGATAACATATCAAAATAATAATGATGATGATGATAAAAACATTTCATTTAGGAAATGGATTGGTCCTAGAAAATTAATGCTGAAGGTGGTGAACGCCCAAATTTTGTTTGTTATCATCGTTGATATTCAACCAAATATTAAGATAGATGTACTCGATAAAGGACACCCGATATTACAAATAGCTATATTTCTGAAACAAGTACCAATGCATGCATGCATGGCCGGTGCTGATTTGCAAAGTTGAGCCATATGTACCGATTTCAAGGAAATTTCATGCCACTCTACCTTTATAACTTTGCTACCAAAATCTTTTTGGGCTTTGGGGTGAAATAGTTTTTGGACAGATCTCAACATATATTTTCAAAGTTAAATTACATTTTCAAGGCTAAAGAGTACCTTTAAAGCCTCTTTTAGAGGAAGAGAGAGGTAGACAACCCAATATGACTGGGCAGTTTTAACCCCCTCCCTAAAGACTATAGCTGCCAAAACTCTAAACTCCAACCTTCGTTCAGGGGCTACCTATCAAAGCCTTAAACCTAACGATCTGCTTACGAAACTTGAATTCTTACTTTTATCTGAAGTTTTTCATCTTGACTGGTGACAGTATATAGATCTGACAGTTGTTACTTCTCAAGGCACCAATTATATCAAATGTACTATTTAGCCATTAAGGTGCCAGAAACTGAAACAGTATGTTTAATAAAGTTTTGAGAGGAAAGCTTTTTACTCAGAACATAATTCAACTAATAATATCTAACTTCATAATCAATGCACCTCTTCTTAGATTAATGTGTCAGCAACTTTTTTTTTTTTAGTTTGAAGAAGAAAAAGTTTTCATTTTAAATGCCTTCTTTACCTTTTCACTTAAAATGTTACTCAATGACATTTAAATTGACCATCAAATGCCCCCCTTTATAAGAAATTAAGAAGAGACTGTACAAAATGTCATGCCATGTTTTATAAGAGAGTTGCCACACTTACAAAGGAAAAGAAATAGTGTGAAAAATTCTCCTTTAATATAAATGGAAAGTTTTCTTGAAAACTTTCTTGAACATTTCAGAAAGGATGTATGCAAAATTCAACCCATCGCCTACTGTACTGGAACACAGAGAATCTGTATAAAGCAAAAATAAGAACAAGAGAATTCAATGCTCAAATTTATGTACAGATACTTTCAAAAAAAAGTGAAATCTAAGTTTTAAAGGTACTATGTCCCTTTTGCAGCCAACCTCAAATGCTGTAGAACTTTGCAGGAATTATGAATATGTCATGTATGTCCTATCTGTGAAATTTAAACGTTAGCAGTGTCCTCATATTCAAATTATGCAAGGAAGACCGTTTACTTGCTAGACTTCACTGTCAGACACTATTGAGTGTCTGACTGGCTTTTTTCTTCTTTGGTAATAACATACATGAAAAGATTTGTAAAGGGTACATGAGTATTTGTCTACATCAATAACCCACTTTTTGTGATTGCCAAGATTAAACTGATTGAATCTTTGCGCAGCATAAAACGTATGACCATTCGATACAATTGTCTTAAAATCAAGACTATTACTTTTGGGCTCTATAGCCCTAAAGTCGATTTGACAACCAATAGTCATTATTTTCCCACTTGAAGACATTTTCAAGCCCCACCTTTTTTAGGGAAGTTCTAAATTAGTATTATCTTTCAAATGCAGTTGGAATTTAACTTTTTCATTTTTTTGGGATGCAAATGGGACATAGTCCCTTTAAAGGTAATACAAAGTTTTGGGAAATTTTGAAAATTGGCTGGATAGTGATTCTTTACAATTTGGATATATTTGGATGCCCCTGTGGATATCTCACTAGAAAATTTAGCCCCTAAAACACTTCTGCTTTGGAGAAAAATTGAAAAGAAACATTTACCTTGTAAATTTTGATAAATTTCAAATAGCGCCTACGGCCATACAATGGTAGCTGCGACCATAAAAATCCCAGAATATGTAGTTGTGATATATAATTAATTTCCTAACGGGAATAGCCAATCGGTCGATTTTAGTCAAGAAACATTGTTTTGAAAAGTTATATCAATCTTGAGAGGGAGCTATACAACATAAAGAGTTCATTATTTACAATTTCATCACTTTAGACTCAATTTCAACCGCTACAATGATCACTGAATATTGTAGGATCACATATATGCTTCCAATATGTTCATTTGGACCAAATCCATGACCCCATACCTTACCTTTCATCTAAGTACAGATACTTTGATACTTGAAATCTAAGCTTTAAGACTAAATGTCTGATATCTTGTTTGTTTTGGTGGTGCCTTTTTCCAGTGAATCATAAACTATGAATCAGTTTCCCTTCCAGCGGTCAGTCCATCCTGTGTGTCTGTCTGTCCAGTCCAATGTCCATTCATACCTGGTGTAGATGGACACTTGGCAGGACGTACGTTAGGTACACCTGAGGCAAGCCAACTATCCATGGATACCAACAACAACTCTGAGACACCGACACAAAAGTAGCAAAGACTAATTTTATTGTACAAGCCATAGTTTGATATTTTCGCATAGAAAGATTAAGATTTAGTAATGAAGATGATCCTTATTATGCTAAATATTGATAACTTCTTTTACCTCCATGTTTACCAATGACGAAGTGTTGCAGCGGCGCATGAAACGTCGTGATCTTATAGATCCCTTGTTGACCATACATTGCGAGACAAACGAATATCACTAGCGATATTATTTTAGATGATCTTTATATAGTATACCTCATTTTTAAATTTTGTGTAGCTCTCCATCTCTCTCTCTCTCTCTCTCTCTCTCTCTATCTTGCTCTCTCTCTCTCTCTATCTCTCTTTTCCTCTCTCTATCTATCTCTCTATCTCTTGTATATTTCTCATATACTCTCTCTCTCTTTCCCCCTCTCCCCCCCCCCTCATCTTATGTTTCTTCCTCTGTTCTCTCTCTATCTCTCTCTCTCTCTCTCTCTCTCTCTCTCTCTCTCTCTCTCTCTCTCGCTCTATCTATCTTTCCCCATCTCTGCCCCTCTTTCTTCATTCCATTTCATTTTCCTTACATAGCCTGTACCTCCCCAATACCTTCCATTTTCCCCATCTCACACCATTTTCATTTGTTCTAAACTCTTTATACATTCCTCTATCTCTACCTTCTTTCTTCCTTAGACATGATCTTTTACTGATTGGTCCAGCCATAAAATAACAAGAAACATTTTGAAACAGAAACACAACAGAGCACTTAGAGAGTTCCTACAAGGCAGTGACAAAGCAAACCTGAAATAACTTCAAATGATTTGAAGGCCGAAAGCACACCTACATTGATCGACAAGAATCGTGACAAAATGGATTTGGGCTTCAGGCCATAGTTTGCCCAAAACCGTAGCTAATGGATGCGAAAATGAATAGAAAACATTTAACGATACAATGCAAACTGTTATTGGAACCTTAAAATGGCAAAGAAGGTGATTCTCCAAGCATTTTGCAACATGAATATCTAATTCTTTATACAAACATGTGTTTTGTGGGTTTGGTACATAACTGTGAATTGCTCTTTGTTTTTTTTTTTAATTTCCAAGACAAATTGATTGTTTCTTGAGCAATACTAGGCTTAATTCGGAATTACTGTTCTATGATTTTATTCTATTTGTTTTAAACACTAATGAATTACCAAACATTATCTCAAAGACTTTCTAGAAACCACTTTCAGCCAAATTTTAATACCTCCATCGTATTGCCTAAAGAAATCATGTTTACATTACATAATGCATCATTGTGGTATTTCCATATTTCAATACGAGACGCACAAGGCTATCGATAATACCATAGATTGACTTTTCTGTAAATCTGTGGCTGCATTACTGAAAAAATCTGAACATTTTTCAACTTTTTTTTTCCAGAACAGAAAAATACAAGATTTCTTTGAGTCTTTATATTTGTCATCATACTGGTTGCATCTTCAGTCATATCTAAAATTTACCAAAAGTTTTCTTTTTATGTCCTTAAATAGTTGTTGATTGATCGGCATGTCTTTGCCTTTGAAATGTCAAGTATATCACGAAACAAATATAGCCTTAAAAGGTGCGAAGCATTGATCATCCATAGGCTATATTCAACACAGTTTGAAAGGTGAAAGGTCAACAGGCGTTCATGTTTGAAAAATTAAAACCCTGAGAGACGTTTGGTAGTGAACGAATAATGAATTGGGATGCAAAAGTTGAAGTACATTTCCCTGTGAGCAGTTCCTACAACAAACAGGCAATCATAAACTTGAATACACTTGTGTAAAAAATAATTACGTTTGATTTCATATGCATTGATTTTCATAAGTGTAATTTGTTTTTCTGAGGCTTCTCAATACTGCTCTTTAGGATTCATCGGCTGAGAGAAAAAGGACGTTTAAAATAAATATTACACATATTGCTACTCTTGGCTGTCAGCAATCATTTATTAAAGGGATAGTTGAGTTCTGCTGCAGAGGGCGCTACACAAAATATTTTTTTTGTGAGATAATGAAAAACTGAGTGTCAAATTTGAAAGAACATAATTTTAAATGACAAAATCATCTTTGTTTGATCAAAATTGGTTGAAGACAGCTGAAATATAACGATTTCTAATATACATGTACTTGTGTTCCACCACAAGGATTAAATATTTTGAAAAATTTGAAAAAACCGTTGAAAAAAACTAAATAACGCCTCTTACGTCGTGTTTCAGCCAATGCCGATGTTGGCTTTTTTTGTTGGCATTTAAAATTCACACATTTTGGGGTCTAAAATTACCTTCATAGCAATTTTAGGTTCTAAAAGGGCACTATAAATGTCATAGATAAGAATAAGAGCAATAACCATGCACTTTGAAGGCATTTGCGGTCTGAAAACAGAACTCAACTATCCCTTTAAAAGCTTGTTCAGATATGACAGGTAAAGCTGCTGCAAAAAGGCTACCACAGGTTTTTTTTAACGTGTAAATGAATTGCAACCGAGCATTAAAGGTAAAGACCAGTATTGGAAACGCCCCAATTTCAAAAAAATGAAATGGAAGCTCTCATTACCAATCATGTGAAAGAATATGTTTTGACTAATGCAAGGGTCACTCTGTGGCCTGGACCCACCCTCCTCAGAGGTCGCCAAATATCGACGTCGACTCGACGCCTAAGCCTGACCCTGACCTATTTGTTGTTGTAGTGAAGTCCTAACGTTCGTTTTTCTTCATTGGGTGAAGCTTTACTATACAAATTGATGAAATGTGTGAAGCTTTGACGAGTAATTTGTTTTTTCTGGTGATGTGACATCGAATCCAATCGGTCGCCTTGTTTGTTCAGGTGATGTGACATCGAAGCCACTACCGGTCGCGTCGAAAATATGTCGAAATCATGTCGAAATCGTGCGTTTCAAAACAACTATTTAATTTTTATTCCGGTCACTCATGCACTCGCAGAGTGATCGTCCTGAGGTCACCGAACTTTTCTCCAGCGAAACTGATTTCGAGATTTCACGAGATCGTTTTCGAGTAGTCTACTAGTCTCCTACACATAACTAGTTGCGTGAGTATTCGCAGTATACGTGCCTGAAAGGCCAGCCTCAAGTCTGGAAACGAGACTAGTAGCCTACGAGCTGTCGGTATTGTACCCAGCATGCGCAGCGCAGATCGTGCCAAGTTTTGGCCCCAAGTTTTTGCGAGGTGACTTGAAAAAAAATAGAAAGTTCAGAGTTTTCCGATCATTTTGAGACGGTACTACTCCGACCCTGTTTTACGATTGATTATTAACGAAATCTGTGCATAAAACTTAGCCTATATTTTCGCGAGATTTCAATGTTGACGTATTCCACAAAGGTATTACGCCACAGCAGTGCCGTGCGCTCGAGTCGAAGCTTTACGAATTCTGCGGATATGCACTGTATACTGTGTACGTTTGTGATGGTTTGTGTTAGTCGTGTATTGTTTGTTGTAAACATCTTCATCAATCCATCATGGTAAAATAATAATAAACATTGGATGATGTATTATTTTAATTGTACACAACAATATCGCAAGCTTTTTTGTGTGTATATTGTTGATGTTTTGTTTACCTGTAGGCTGTAGTGTAGTTTAGTACAGTAGTATAGAGTATGTATCAAACCAGAGAAGCATCTTCTCTGATCAAACCAATTAAATTGACATTGTTGACTGTAGTAATATTGATTATTATTCATTCATAATAATAATCCAGTGGAATTACTATACTGTGTTCTAATTCACAACAACAACAAGTCAACAGTAACAACAGGGCTATTTTACTAGGTTCATTGACATTACAACAATGTTCTGTTGTAATTGTCCTCATCAGCTGGGCATATTTTTCTTTTTTTTACTCAGGTAGGTCAATTTTATTTTTTACCCATCAGGTGGGTCATTTCTTTTTTTTATAGTAAAACTTCCATCCCCCCCCCCCCAATTAATATAATTGGTGTTCATATTTATTTCTAGTAGGCCGTATCTGCGTAGGCCGTAGCGGCGTAGGCCTCCACAAATTTAAACATCTTTGGAACTTGCGTGGAGGGTACAATTTTTATTTTATTAAATCGTCTTTTAGACTTTCATAATTATTAAAAATAAAATTGTGATATTGTTTTTTGTTTTTTACATCTCGACCAAACTTGGTCAGAGTCATACCTGGTCCTACCAGTACTAGCTAGATGATGTATGTACTGCACTACAAAAGTAAAAGTTCAACCTTGTGGTCAGTTCCTGATATCATTTTTAATTGTGGTTCTCAGTGTTTTTGGCTCCTTTACAACAATTTATCAACAGGAGTTAGTGTTTATAGTTAACAAGAGTTAGTATTAGAAAACAAGAGTTAGTATTAGAAAACAAGACTTGTAGTTAAAACAACTTTTGTATAAACGTTTTAAGTTTCATAACAACATATCTGTAGAAACATTGGATTGACAAAATAAACATGTTACTGTATCTTTGAATTGAAACCTGGTTGACTTGGTACTTATTGAGCAGTATGGAATTACTATCATGACTATAGACCATTGCAGTCATGGTCTACTATTATAAGTAAACATTGGTGGAGCTTGATTTCAAAACGTGAAGCTTGAAATATGTAATGGCCAATATGGTGAAACAGTGGTGAAGCTTGAACTATGCAAATGGCCAGTATGGTGAAACAGTGGTGAAGCTTCAGACCGGCCGAAAACTTACAAAAGTGAAGCCTCACCTATGGAAAACTGACACAAGTGAAGCCTCACCTATGTAAAACTGACAAAAGTGAAGCATCACCTATGCAAATAATTCAAAGGGTGAAGCCTGGACTAACACATTTGCTGATAAGAGTGATGCTTTGCCTTTGTTTTTTGTAAAGCACATGAAGTGATGGTGAAACCCTGAGGTTACAAATAATTGGCTCAGGTGAAGAAAGGTGATGACCTGAGGAGGGTGGGTCCAGGCCACAGAGTGACCCTTGCATAATACATGATGATAATAAATTTGCCGGGAAACCGCCTACTAATTCATATATTTGGTAAATTTGTTTCTCTCATGGTCTGTGAGAGATATAGGGTAGTCCCATATATATCTTTCTGTGTATAGTGCTTGTAACTTTATGAAGAATGGGCCAAATTTCTTATCATTTTGATGATTCCAGAACCTTGCAGATGCTAGATGCTAGATGATCAACCTTTTCTGATCGATTCCACAACGTTTCTTTCACAATTCAATCGCATGACCATAACTGGTCTTTACCTTTAAAGGTCCTGCCGTATTCACTTTAGTAGGGAAATATAATCCATCTTATAGAAATGGCCATGAATCCTAATAACCTTTTTAAATTATGGATCCACTCAGCTTATAAAGTCATAATTATCCAGGAATGCATTTACCGAAGAAAACATCATCATCTTAGTAATATATTATCAAATTTCTTACAAATTCTACTTCAAATTCCTTTGGTTCCTATGTCAGGAAGGAAATTCTCTAACTATAGCAACAAGGAAACAACTAGCCTTTGAAAATGAATATGTCCTCTCGATTTACCAAGTCATGTTGCTTTCTATTTCTAAAGAAATCTTCTTTTTTTAGCAAGATGCATTTATTGAACCTCAATTTTGCTACTCATTCCTGTGCCATACTCTACATTAGCTTTAAAATTGTGTCAAAATTGATTCCTTTACCTTTCATTCATCATAACTCTTCTCATATAAGTTTTTGTTCATTAAAGGGAAATCCAACCTTGCTAGCAAACTCCTCTCGAGGAAAGCAGAAGAGACAGAAAAGCCAGAGACTGATGAAAGTTTGAATCAAATCGAGAAAAAAAATGAGAAAGTTATGAATTTCTAAAAGGTGTAATAATTACAGGTATAGGCTCTTCAAATTGGCTGAATCTGTAATGTTTCTGTGATGTAGAGGCAGACTACTTTCCGATTTGTTCCAATACACAAAATGAGCAAAATGTCTACTTTTCAAAAAATGTATGACTCAAGAGGGTCTATTCTCTTTAGAGGTCCTGAAATAATATGATATCCATACTATATGTCGAGTAGTGCAACAAGGGAGAAGGCACTTAGAAGAAAAATAGAAATCAATGTTATTGTTTGTATACAACAAAATAATGTCACTTCTCTCTCTCTCTCTCTCTCTCTCTCTCTCTCTCTCTCTCTCCTCTCTCTCTCTCTCTATCTATCTAACCCCCCTCCCTCTTTCCCTCCCTCCCTCCCTCCCTCCCTCCCTCCCTCCCTGCCCCTCTCTCTCTTTGTCTCTTTAACATGCTCTTTTCTTCCTACCTTTCAAAATATTTTTCTGTCTATCTCATATGTTTTCACTCATCTCTCCATCAATTATTTTGTCACCATCACCATACCATACACCACTCTGTCATACCCCCGAAATCATAAATCTATAAATTCTAACCCCATCCCTCCCCTCTTCCCCTTGGTAGAAGCCTCAGGCAAGGCAGCATGTGTTGCCAATTTGAGGCATGTGTGCGCTGAGTGACCTGCATTCCTAAGGATCTGTGATTATATTAACCGATACGCCTCATTTCATTGTCTAAGCACCTCATTATTCTCCGAACCCCGATGACAGACAATATTTCCTATATACAACGGTGATAAATTATTACAATTCTTGTCAGGCCAACAGAGATGTTTACTTAGACCATATTATTGTCTTTTGAGAACCAGGGCATTAACTCTCTGTATTAAAGTATAAAAGTGCAAGCGCGTAGCCAGGATTTCATTTTAGGGGGGGCGGAAGTGAGCACGCTCCCTAGGGGGGTGGGTGCAGGGAGGGAGGAGTTTCCCCCCTTCCGCGCGAAGCGCGGAAGCTTTGAAAGAAGACGATTCTTGTACCTTTCTCGACTCATAATCCTTGTCTAAATTCAGTCCGCCCCTCCTGCGCATAGCGCGGAAGCTTTGACGTTTCATTAATTTATTAGAGAAAGAAGACGACTCGATGTACCGTTCTTGACTCTTAATCCTTATCTAAATTAGTTTCCTCCCCTCCCACGCAAAGCGCGGAAGCTTTGACGTATTATTAAACAAAGAAGACGACAAAGAAGACGACAAAGAACACCGCCCCCACCGCCCCCCCCCCTGGCTACGCGCCTGTAAAAGTGAACATCCTTTTGGCTCTCAACAGTCGATATCATCTGTTGAGTGCAATAAGGACAGTAGCACTGTCTTTCAAAAAAAAGAACTAACGCCCTTTTGGCACTCATCAGCCGATATCATCTGTTGGGAGGCAGGAAGGGCATTAACTTTGCATTAAAGAATACATGTTAATGTCTTTCTGGCACTCATCAGTCAACATCATCTGTTGAGTGCAATAAAGGCGCTAGCATTGTGTTACACAATAAGCATTAACACCCCTCTGGCTCTCAGCAGATTATACATGATTGTGCTTTCGTAAAAACAATTTTAAGGATACATACAACTATCAAAACAATGTCTATATCTTCATGAAAGAAGTGGGAGGGGGGGGATTAATAATTCTACAAACCTTTGTGTTGTAGTTGGTGCCAGTATAGTTCAGGTTGTTTCCTTGTCCCACAACAAGTCAGGCCCACACACTGCAAAGAGATTGAAGAAAAGAAAAATTGTAAAATTATTACTATTGGCATATATATAAAGCAAGATAATCAAATACAGTTTCAGTTTTCACAATAGAATAATTCTAGTCTATAATGATTAAATACTTAAGAATTAAAAAAATGAAAATAATTACTCAGTAAAGGCATCAGTCATATCTGCAGTTAGTAATCTAGTAAGAAATATGATTATACCATTATAAATATTCATGTATCATCGTAAGTTTTTTGTAAATATTGGAATTTATCTTTGTTTACAATATGTATCTGGTTTCTCTTCTGTATTATCCTTTCCACAGGCTAAACACGCCCATATTTTATAGCATATATTATTAACAATAAATAATATCCCTCCCAATATGTCATGAGGTAGTGGTAGCATAGGGGTTAACGCAGGAATTTGTATTTGTGTTGCGGTATCTAAGTGTGTCAGAGACCAACTAACAACCCTGATTGACTCACAGCACAAACCTATTCACACTGGAAAGTTTATCCCATTTCAATTTAACTCTAGCAAAGGTCAAAAGTTACCCAGAATGCAGCAGTTGTTCACCTGAATTCAAAGGACTTCAAACCCCTACCCTTTTTTTCTTCACGCATCAAATCTTTTAAAATTGCCTAATTTCTTGTTTATGGGTTTGCGATTAATCTTAGAGTTGCATGAAAGTCATGGAAAATGTTTAACTTGCTCTTAAAGGGATCCGGTAACTTTGTCGCAGATTCTGCAATGATAATGATTCTGCAATGATAATTATAAACCTTTAGGTCAGTCAGGAACCCCATGAATTTTACAAGCCAATCGCCTGTCTGATTATCAAGATATTTATGATTGGAATTACAAATTTTGAAAACCGTTTGCCAAACGGTTTTCACAACACTACAGTCTATTGGGGAAAACGAGTATGGTAAAACTGGTCACTCAAAGATTTTTACTTTTTTGAGGCAGTTCTTGATCATTTTAAAGCGTAACTTTTGTAGGCCTTCAATATTACACCATATCACAGACACTGATAACACGTAGGGCCAGTATCTCAGATTTTACGTTGTTAAACGATCCCTTTAATGATTTGATACACTGTAGTTTGTTTATTTCTGCGCTTCACTAAAGAACAGATTTTTTTTTTTTTTATTTGGTTCTTAAATACATGTATGAAAAAGCTAAATCTACTTTCTCACAACAACGAGTCCTCATTTAAAAACAACAATTTTTTGAAATTATTCTTTTTGTTTATGGTTTGAATGCGAACAGGGGTAGTCATGTCTCTTGATATGATTCGCTCAGACTCAGTCCGCAGGGGAAAGCTATCACTTACATCCAACCAAAATAGCACCAAGAATTCAGGCAGCTAGGAGTGACCTGCAAGAATTTTGATGCATACAGATCCCATCTTTTACCAAAGTCTTCTCGAAGCATGTTCAGACTACAAGGAAATATATACAAAACTCAAATAAAGAAACTTCATATATCACTTCTTTCTTTTTTTAAGTAGGTTTTAAAAAATTATTCTTCCAAAATATTTTTATTTCATTTACCGCTATCTATTTGTTTTTGTACTGTTGTACTTTGTCATGTCCTTGTAATCTGGTACTTATATTTATCTTTTAATTATCTTCTTTAGGTTGGCCACTAATATAAGGGTCACTACCTTTCTGTCTGCTACCTACCAAGCAACATGTATATTATTATTATTATTATTATTATTGAATTTTTGTATGTATAGTTCTTAATTGTTTTGGTAAAATAAAATTTAACTGAATTGAATTGACTCATCGTATAGCGAAAGGGGCATACAGACTGGATAAAAACATTGTACATGTATATAGCAATATTGCATTTAAAGAAATTAGTTTGAAGAGGTCAGTTGACAAGAATTAATGTAGGTTTGAAATAGTTATTCTTGCAAAATATTCATCTAATTTGAACCTTTTGTTTCATTGATCTGTAATATTATATTCCAGGCACTGTGTTGTAATGTTGTTCTTTTCCATGTAATTTGGTACTTACATTTATCTTTATATAATTATATATCTTCTTTATGTCGGCCACTTGTAAGGGTCATTTATAACAATATAAGGGCCACTTCCTTTCTTGCTGCTACCTACCAAGAAACTTTTAAATTGTTGTACCAATCTATTTATGCAACGATGCATAGTTCTGTGTATGTATGTTATTTTTAATTGCCATGGTAAAATAAAATTTAACTGAATTGAATTGAATCATCGTATAGCAAAAGGGGCATTACAGACTGGATGACAACATTGTTTTAAGAAATATTTCATAAAGAAATTAGTTTGAAGAGTTCAGTTGACAAGGATACTGGCCAATCATCAGTGTGCGCTCAAGATTAGCCCCGCTCAGTTTTATGATCTTTGTACGATATGCCATTCACACAAGAATTGGACCCTGATTCTTTATAGAGTTTTCACTCAAAACATGCATTCAACTAAACGTTTTATTCTACGTTCAGCCTAAATTATGGGTGATTACTTATTATATCACTATACAATTTCATAATGCAATACATGAATTTTGTTAGTCTGAACATGAACATGAGGTCAGGAATCACTCAGCATTCCTGATAATGTACCTAGAATCTTTTCATCTTCCTTGAAAGATGACTGTCGTAATTTAGACGGCAGTTTAATTACAGGCCCGGCACTATTTAGTTCCAGCAGTTGAATGTCCATCTTAATCATCGTCTCAATTTGGAGCAAGCAAGGTTTTGAGAGCTAGAGACGTAATGTAATTGAGTCCAGCTAATCGCATGTGCATATTCCATGATGTATTGGAATTGAAAGACAGATAAATTGATATCATTTATATGATATCAAGAAGGCCTAAGAGACAATATGAGCAATCACTAATACATGAAGCAACAAGAAAACAAAATAAAGGGGGGAGAGCTATATTTTCTTATTCATATTTGGAATAAAAATATAACTAGGCAATAATTCAGCAGTTATACTTTCATACATGATCATCATGAAGGCTTACATCTCTCCTATATGATATTGGTAAGGAAATGTGTTTTCTTTGGAATCATCATTATTATTGTGTGTTTTTTTTCAATGAACAAATGAGCATATTATAGTTTTTAGGCCATTAAAAAAAATATACATGTTTAGCGTCCCCTCCCGCTTCCTTTTTTTTTTTTTTTTTTTTTTAAGAAAAAAAACATGAAAAACCATGCTAAAATGGATCTATTTCTGATTTGAAGAAGAAAAAAAATGTTGGCGGCCATTTTGAAAAAAAGCCCGACTGTCAGGGAAAATGTACCGAGCGGTCATTTTGAAAAAAAAAGGGGGGGGGGGCCTCCTCTTCCTATTTTTCACAAAAGCAGGACGCTAAACATGTTTGTTTTTTATTTGGCATTATGATATCATGGTGATACGTTCTGGCTCTTAACTTATAATTCAAACAAAGATCGAAAATGACTTTTGCTTCTTAAGGACCTCTTGAACCCTACTCTTAAAGAAACTAAAACTTAAAGATAAAAACAAGTACAACTATCTGAATTGTATCATCGAGGGAAATAAAATGTCATATCTTCTAACACCCTTCAGCATTGATACACATGTTCATGATATGACCCTTTCACACTGAGAAAATATCCTTGAGGTACACATATACAGTGCATCCCAGAAAAAATGAAACCCAGAATTATCAATGTTTTATCATAACTTAGTCACATTTATGATTAATAAATGACACATATTTGGAAAGCTTAGATCCTCCTCTTTCAATTGATGCAGCTCATATGATGCATATTTCACGCATGAGTGAATAAAATCAATTTGAAGAGAGGAAACCGAAAAGTCATTTGGCCGGTGGTATCTGAATTTCAAAGAGAAAATCACATTTCTAGAAAGTTGGGTTTCTGCCCTTTCATATGACACCTCAACCAGGAAAAATGAGCAAGGAATGACAAAGTGCTGTTTGTTTAAATAGCCCTTACATTTTCATAATTTTAGCAAACGAATTTGTTTTCACTGGCTGCCTGACGTAGCAAAAAGCAGATTTGACAAAAGACTTAATAACTCTGGTTCGTAGACAATAAGCCATGCATGAAGTCTTTCGTCTACGGCTGATTGTCAATGAAATGGAGTTAAGTCTTTTGTTAATTTCGTTTGTTTATACGGTTTCGTTTTTTGTGAGACGCACTGTAGAATGCATTTAAGAAAGAGTTAGCAATCATCATACTTTCAAGAAGAAAAAAAATTCTTCTGTTTTAAAGCCAGAAGGGCACTAGCTCTATGTAAAACATGTGTTAATGCCCTTCTGGCTCTCAGCAGACGGCTATATCAGTTCAATCACCCTTCCCTGTTGGCACACATCCTTAAACTATAACATCAAAAGTTCCCCTACAGCAATCCCAACCCACACACCATATGAGAGGTGTCATATATATCTCACTATTACAAATGAATAAACTACAAAGTTCATATTAGTTCAATCACCCTTTACTATTAGCACATTTTCAACACATGCTCTGACATTTTCAAGTCTTTTTACATCAACAAGTACCCTAGAGCAATTCCATCCCACACATTAGACGCGTCTTCATCATCTCGAGATTGCCAAATAGCCTGCTATTTCTGATTTGGGAAATAATCCCGAAGTTACAAATCACGTCTTCATCAGCTCGAGATTCAAGCTCGAAAGTTGAAATTCGACCTTAAGAAATTAGCTCAAGATATTTTGCTCAGCGTTAGCGCAAAGTGCAAGTCTTTGATCTGGTGAAGACGCACCAGACAAAAAGCTGGATATTTTGCCAAATAGCTGGATATTTTGCAAACTATCCCAAGATATCTTGGGTTGACAATCCCGACCAAATATCCCGCTAATTGCTACTTTGGTCTAATGAAGACGCAAATAAGCTGGATAGTTTGCGATCGGGATGGTTCAAATAGCGGGATATTCGGCAATCTCGAGCTAGTGAAGACAGGCCTAATGAATAGAGGCATAATGCATATATCCCACTCTGAAGATGTGTAAGCTATTAAAATACAAGGTTCACATTAGTTCAATCACCTTTCACTGTTAAAACTTCTTTCTCTTATAATATCAATGATTTTCTTAGAGGTGTTTACTTTAGACCTACCCACACACTAATGCAAAAAGAGAAATGTTTACATAATAATAATGATATGGTGGAGTTTTAAACATGTGATCCCTTACAGGACTATTAATCAATGGGTATTTGATCAGAACGACTTTGGACACAATATGTTTAGAAATTAAAAGTTTGGACATTTATGGACTCATTTTATTCAACAAACGTAATACCCTTCTGCCTCTCAACCGATGATATAATGGATTAATTCTCCATTGCCAACAACCATGACAGTCTTCAACACTTTCCAAACTCTAGGCTCCCTGCTAAGAGCAAGAAGGCTCTTAACTTTAACCATTCTTTAAAGAGAAGGTTGAGTTCTGGGAAGAGGTAACAAATAATTTGTGAGCGTTATCATTGTTATTATGCAAGTGTGAAAGAACATCAGATAATACATGTCCCCTGAAAAGCATGGCTCTTCAAATGCCTTCATATTCTAAATATTACATGAAACATCGTAAAAATCTGGGGTAGGATTTTTTCGCCATGTGTTTGTGTAGTTCCATATACATCATTCTGTGTACAGTGCTTGTAACTTTGCCAAGATTTGGCCAAATTTCTTATCATTTTGATGATTCCAGAACCTTGCAATAAACATGAATACTTATATACTAGATTTTCAACCTTTTCTGATAGATTCCACACCTTTTCTTTCACAATGCAATCACATGACCAGAACTCAACTTCATCTTTAACACACGTAATGTCCTTGTACCTCTAAACCTACGAGATCATGAATTAATTCCCCATTGCCCACTACCCATTGCAAGCTACACCATCAATCTCTAGCCCCATTTGACACTCAATGAACATGAATAAGTGAACAATTGGACGTTCGGGAGACGAGATAATACCAATTACCATGGCACTTTGCCCTTCATAGATCCTGCTGTTGTCACCAAAGACAATTTTTTTTATGCAAGAAATATTTGTGAAATTCGCAATAGGTTTTTATATATTGTAAAGGTTTCATACCACAAAACAATTGAATCCGAATTGCTACAACACTAACATTTTGTAATTGCTGAGAGTTTCTACCTCTGAAAATGGCTGTTGTTAATTGCGACAGTTACAAGTTAGTTTCTTTGTTTCAGTTTAGTCATGTTTTGTAAACACAAATGTTCTCAAGGATAATCAGTTCACGAGAGAAAAGTTCAATTATCTGAACTAAAATGAAGGGGGTCTATGGGTATTATAACTTAATTTGCTACCAAGTTTAAAAATCAACTGCACCTGAAAAATCTTTAATTAAGTTTCAATGTTAAAACTAAGTGAACAGGTCTTTAGAATAAAAATAAAATTCAATTTTAACCTGATCTAAATAGATCTCTGCGTGTCTCTACATTTAGAAATGTCTTTGAATTGTTGAATCTCATTACTGGACATTTTTCAATGTTTTTTATCGTTACTTTATCCCGTTATTGAGCAAGTTCCATGAAGCGTCTAAAGCCTGCTCCCTCCAGCGCTAGCATCTGATACGGCGGCGGAGAGGATAGCAAGCAAGACGTCATGAATAAAAGAATGATTGGACACAAGGGACGGTGGATGAGTAATGTCAATACCGCTCCAGTTCTGCCCTAGACACCCATTCTTACCCGCAAAGTAAGAGCAATCTTCAATGGGTGTGAAAACGCAACTCCGATTGGAAGAGTTTGACTGGAAAGCTCCAGCACTGTAGACTAAAGCACAGCCTTCATATCAAGGGTGAAACTATCAATGCAGTTTTGAACCAGCTTTACATTGAGCTACATGTAGATGTGGCAAACAGATTTTATAAACTTCTTTATGATGATAATGATGATGAGAAGGATGATGATTAAAATTTGATGAAAATTATGATGCTGATGATGATGATCATGATCATCATAAAGAAGAGATGATGATTTATTATTATTATAAATGATGATTGATGATGAAGATGATGACAATGCTAAAATGGTGATCAAATGATGATGGTGGTGGTGGTGGTGATGATGATGATGATGATGATGATGATGATGATGATGATGATGATGATGATGATGATGATGATGATGATGATGGTGATTATAAATGATCTTTTCCACTCAAAAGATCATAGATGAGTCCAGTATGAAGGCAAATGAATCATTCAGCTACAGCATTATTCAAGGACATAAGAACGCTCTCATTTATCAGTATGAACTGACCCTGTGGGCAGTCAAGAGGTCAATATATCCTCAAGACAAGAAGCTCAGTTCTCTCTGGGTGTTGATGAAACTAAACCTCAATTGTGTCTTAATTGTTTCACTTGTTCTGGTTGAAACTGCATTTAAGGACACTGTGGGATTCAGTTTTGAGATAGCTGAATTTATATTTTAAAAGTCTTGATAGCACTGCAGCAGTGTAGTAAAGTTGTTATTACTATCATTATAATAATCATTGTCAATATTCTTTCAATGTTTTTACCATAATTGTCACTATCTATAATAGTAATACGCTAAGGCTCCGCGGGGGGCGCGACGTCTCCTTTGTATTCTATTGTTTTTTAATGAGATCGCCGACCCAAGTTGGTGCGGCTATCTCCTCCTGAACCCTCCCCTCGGGGTACCGGTGACCGGTGCCGTCGTCAGCGGGAGAGTCTACTCTAGCGAATTGGCTATACTCCGCCCGAGGTCCTCCTCCGTGTCGACGTCCAGGGCGAAAACAGACGCGACATGCATAATGCAGGATATGCGTGACGACAGAGATACCTCATGGATATTCAACATTGCATCCGTAGACACACGACCGATGACCATCCACTCACATTAAGTTGCGTATCAAATGCACTATGCACAGGGTCGGGCTTACCTGAGTAAAGCATCTTTCTATAGGATATCCTTTGTAGTAGCTAGGATTGTAGTAGCTGCACAAGCACAGGGCTTCCCGTCGACGTCCAAACTTAGAGACCTATTTCCATCATGATTGCCGCGATTTGTATATAGTTTTCGTGAATGGAGGTATGAAATCAAAGCTTATATTTGTGATTATTACGGCAATGTATACTAAAATTTGATTATCATTTTCTAAAGGAAAGTTTTCACAAGAAAACCATTGGACTGACAATTTAGTCGCAAGCTGCCTTCAGTCAACACAAAGTGCAGTGCTGCTGTGTAGTGTGTGTGAGTTGCGATGAGCTTGCAGTAAGCTCCAACACCGCGCACCGTAGGCGTCCGACGCCTGCGGCGCCGGTGTTGAGCTTAAGGAGTTACGCTGCAGTGTGTGTGAGTTCACCTAAGCTTGAGTCGAAGAGATTTGACACTTTGACATTGTTATCTGTTGGTTTGCATCATTATTGCCGTGATTTCGATATAGTTTCGTGAATAGATTTACGAAACCTGAGCTGAGAATTAGTAAAAGTATTACTAATGTCTACGTTTTTAAACGACTGTCTGATTTTCTTGTGAAAATTTACTTTGAAAAATGATTATCGAAATTCATGGTCTGAAATAATCACAATCTAGGGTCTATTATGTTACAGTTCTTGCATCAAATCAATGCATGAAAACTTAGTTATTGAACTAGAAAAATGTTTTTTTTTTTTTAAATAGGCAATTATGAAATAGGAAGCCTGAAACCTTAGCCTACTAAACAAATCTCAACAAAGTGTAGGCCTATCCTTTTATGAATTAATGAAAAAGTAGCCCCAGGAAAAAGAGCCCCCGAAAGTTGACAAAGTAGCCCCCGAAAATTTCCCAAAAATTTGAAATGGAGCCCCCGAAATGAAAACTTAATTTTTTGCCTGCGCCCCCCTCTAGAATCCCGCGGATTTCCACGGGTCCTGAGTTGCGTGTATATATAATATAGGCGTGGGGTCCACGGGTTTCAAGGGGCCATAAACCCCCAAAAGCTCGGGGGTTACGTTCTTCAAAGTTGGGGGGGGGGAGAGAGATCAAATCGCAGCGAGTTGAGTGTATATATAATATAGGCGTGGGGTCCACGGGTTTCAAGGGGCCATAAACCCCCGAAAGCTTGGGGGTTTTAGGCGTTTAATTAGGGTCAGATGAGCATATTTTTAATACTTTATTTGTGACACTTGCGGGTCACTAATTGGCGTGGGGTCAATACGTAGAGTTGCGTAGTGTTGCGTACCAACTACGCTGGCCTACGTTACTATATGCTGAGGGACGGAAAGGGGTACGCATGGTGAACGAAAACAATTCAACATGTTTAATTTTTTTTGCGTACTTTCAGCGTAGAAACTTGACGCAGAAATTATGCCTTTTTACGCAACAGTACGCTACCCTACGCCAGATCGACTAAGCAGTAAAAGCTTTACACAGTAAGCAACCATAAGCAAACCTGTACGCCAGCCTACGCATAACCTACGCAGGGACTGCGTAGTCGGTACGCCACACTACGGAACTCTACGCAGTTCCAGTGGCTTAAAGAATAACTATCGGTACAGTTGGATTGTTTTTTTAAATTTAATATAAGGCCAAATTAAAAAAAAAACATGCTTATAGCGTCCTGTTTTTTTGAAAAATGGGAAGGAGGAGGCGCTTTTTTTTGTTTTTTTCTTTCAGAATGGCCGCTCCGTACATTTTCCCTGGCATTCGGGCTATTTTTCAAGATGGCGGCTGACAATTTTTTTTTTTTTCTTTTTTAAAATCAGAAATACATTTTAGCAGTGCTTTTCATGTTTTTTTTCTTTCAAAAAAAAAATTAAAAAAAAAAAAAAAAATAGGAGGCGGCCCCCAAAAAGGAAGCAGGCGGAGACGATGTTTTTTTTTCTTTCAAAAAAAAAAAAAAAAAAAAAAAAAATCAAAAATCAAAAAAAAAAAAATAGGAGGCGGCCCCCAAAAAGGAAGCGGGCGGGGACGCTAAACATGTATATTTTTTAATGGCCTGAATGGCAAATAACGTTCTTGGTGGTTTTAATTTAGACATTCTCTATATATCTATTTACACCCCCGCCCCCTCTAGAATCCCGCGGATTTCCGCGGGTCCTGCTAGTCTACTATTATATTACTATTACTACATCAGAAGCAGTAGTAGTAGAGGTAGTAGTAGTAGTAGTAGTAGTAGTAGTAGTAGTAGTAGTAGTAGAAGTAGTAGTAGTAGTAGCAGTAGTAGTAGAAGTAGTAGTAGTAGTAGTAGAAGTAGTAGTAGTAGTAGCAGTAGTAGTAGTAGTAGTAGTAGTAGTAGTTGTTGTTGTTGTAGTAGAAGTAGTAGTAGTTACAGTAGTAGTAATAGTAGTAGTAGTACTAGTAGTAGCAGTAGTAGTAGTAGTAGCAGTAGTAGTAGTAGTAGTAGTAGTAGTAGTAGTAGTAGTAGTAGTAGTAGTAGAAGTAGTAGTAGTAGTAGCAGTAGTAGTAGAAGTAGTAGTAGTAGTAGTAGAAGTAGTAGTAGTAGTAGCAGTAGTAGTAGTAGTAGTAGTAGTAGTAGTAGTTGTTGTTGTTGTAGTAGAAGTAGTAGTAGTTACAGTAGTAGTAATAGTAGTAGTAGTACTAGTAGTAGCAGTAGTAGTAGTAGTAGCAGTAGTAGTAGTAGTAGTAGTAGTAGTAGTAGTAGTAGTAGTAGTAGTAGTTGTTGTTGTAGTAGTAGTAGTAACAGTAGTAGTAATAGTAGTAGTAGTACTAGTAGTTGTTGTAGTAGTAGTAGTAACAGTAGTAGTAATAGTAATAGTAGTACTAGTAGCAGCAGCAGCAACATCAGCAGCAGTAGTAGTAGTTGTAGTTGTAGTTGTAAAAGTAGTAGTAGTATTATTGTTATTGTTGTTGTTATCAATGTTGTTGCTGCTGCTGTTGTATTTGTTTCTGTTATTCATTCAGTAACTTGACATTCAAAATTCATCAGTGTGAAAGAAGTGACCCACAAACAAATTCAAGAGGTTAACATCTCCTGAAGATAACAGGGCAAATCTGAAATATCAATACATGAAGTCCTGGCCCTCGTCTTATACAGAGTTGCGATTGATTTGAATCAATCGCAAATAGAAAATAAACGCAACTCCTATCTCTTTAAAGGCATTGTTTAACAATGTTGATTCTGAGATGCATGGCCCTACGTGTTATCAGTGTGTGTGATATGGTGTAATATTGAAGCCCTAAACAAATTACGCTTCAAAATGATCAAGAGTTGCCTCAAAAAATCTTTGAAGTGATCGGTTTTACCATACTCTTTTTCCCCAGTAGACTGTAGTGTTATAAAAACCGTTAGGAAAACGAAACATAAAATTTCTATTTCCAATCATAAATATCTTGATAACCAGACAGGCAATCGGCTTGTAAAAGTCATAGGGTTCCTGACTGACCTAAAGGTTTATAACTATGATGTCAGCATGAGCTAAATCCAGGATTTTGTTTAAGAATCTGAGACAAAGTTACAGAGTCACTTTAGGTACACAGTTGCGATGGATTTCAATAAATTGCAACTTATACAGAACCCTGTATTGTAAACTAAATCAACTCTTGGCACAAAAAAAAATACAAACTATGACATAGAAGATTTTCTTTGCCATGGTTTGCCACTAAATTCAACAAGGTCTTTATAATATAATTCACTTTTTGGCTAAGTACAGGAATTATACACGGCTCATTAGGTAATTCAATTATTCGGGCCTTTCCTAAACCTTGTTAATATAATTGCAGGCCTGTGTACCGGCGTGTATGTACCTGGAAACCATAATCAAATTGTAATTGATTATTCTGGTGAATCAACTTGAGAGAATAATGTTTTTATTGAATTAATTCTAATGACATACTCAAGGCTGTAGCATATTTGTGTCACTGGCATGAATGCACATTATATATTACAGGTCTCGATCACAGCCACAAAGTACACAAACTGCCTGGGATCACAACCAGTATAGTCTACTTACTTTTAAAAAAGTAAACTTGTCTGTCTATAGAGCCTGAGTGTTCATTTTAATGCCCTTCTAGCTTGAAACAAATAAAATGATGGTGTCAATGTTTATCATTTAATCATATAATACTAGCTTAAACAACAAATCTTTGATTTGATTTAATATGTAAGGCCAACAAAATATATTTAAAAATAGAGAAATATATTTGTCTGCAAAATGTGCATGGTTAAGATGGAGTTATAAGTCTTGGATACGAACTGTTCATCCTGCATAAAAATCAATGAGATGTTTAAAACCTTACTAATTGATTTTAAGAAATCATATCTTCCCTAATCTACACAAAATACAAAGATATAAAGCAAATGCAAACTGAAACAAAGGCTCCATGAGCAAACATACCCCCTTTAAAGGTAAAGACCAGTATTGGAAACGCCCCAATTTCAAAAAATGAAATGAAAGCTCTTATTACCAATCATGCGAAAGAATATGTTTTGACTATTTTTACATGATGATAAAAATTTTGCTGGGAAACTGCCTACTAATTGATGAATTTGGTTAATAAGTTTATCTATTGGTGTGTGAGAGATAAACGTACGTATTGCGCACGTGTGCGTAGTCCCATATACATCTTTATGTGTACAGTGCTTGTAACTTTACGAAGACTGGGCCAAATTTCTTATCATTTTGATGATTCCAGAACCTTGCAGTACACACCAATACATGCTAGATGATCAACCTTTTCTGATCGATTCCACGTTTCTTTCACAATGCAATCGCATGACCATAACTGGTCTTTATCTTTAATGACCTCCCTCCCTCCCTCCCACCCTCCCTCCCTCCCACCCTCCCTGTCTCTCAGTCTCTCTGTCTCTCTGTCTCTCTGTCTCTCTGTCTGTCTATCCCCCTCCTCCTCCTCCTTCTCCCCTTCCCCTCCCTTCCTCCACCTTCCATCCTCTCTCCCTCCCTCCCTCGCTCCCTCCCTCTCTCCTTTTCAAAACAAGCATCCTGAAATCTGGTTAAGTGGTCATTAATCATGCATTCAACACTGTAGACAAGATATGATCGTGATCTATAGCTGGACTGGAATCTTATTCACCCATTCACATTAGCAATGACCAGCAGCATTTCATTCATACCTTCGTCTTAGCACAGGGTCTAAATAGAAGTGTTCACAGCTAGCTTAGCAAACAGTCTTCAAGAACTGAGTGATTCCTGTACCATGCAAGACCAGGGGGATGGGATAGTTCAATAGTCAATAGTATGTACGTTAATTAGCTTCTTCCCAAAATAAATGCTGGTTTGGAAAATCATTCCAACTATTATTTATGGAGTCAAGGACAAACATTCAAGTGGTAAAATTATAATAAAAATTGCTACATTTTTAAAGGGGAGTTTTCAAACATGATTTTTAGTGATCTACCATTTGCTCATAGAATATAGGGTTCGACTTGGATGGTTTTGGGTGAGGTCAAGGGTCAATATAAGGTGTTGGTATAGCAATGGGTCCAGGGTTGAAATTGCAAATTGCTTTTTTTTTTAATGTAGGGGACTACCCGCATAATGTTTTATAAAGTCATATTTTCTCCAATTAAAGGCCCACTGCACTACTGGTAGCTACTTGCGCCCTCTATATAACAAACAATACCTAATCGGTGACCATTGGTCCCCCATGATCCTCTTTTTCTTATGTTAACTGAGAGCTGAGTTGATGAGATAACCAACTATCCAGTGACCTTGCAGAGCGGTCTAATCCCTCCTGTAAACTACGGCAGATAAGCTTTAAGCCATAAAAAAAAAAAAAATCTTTTAGGCAGACATCCCATGAATTAATTTGTTATCCGTGTTAACACAATCATGAGCAAAGCAACACCATATTGTCAAAATTATTTTAAATAAAGGAACTCCTTGCTCTTACCAGTGACTACATCAAGCATCCTCTTTAAGCCATGGGTAATAGGAAACCAATCACTTTAACTACTTGTTTGGCTACTCCAATATCTCAAGATGGTGTTTGGAAACAGGATAGTCTGTGAATTGCCCCATTCTAAAGACCCATTTAGACATGAGGTGATACACCGGATGTAGAGGTGTCGTGGTCAAGTGGATATACGGACTGTGGATCACTTGGTCCAAGGTTCAAGTCCCATGCATCGCGGCAACAATGTCCTTTGGCAAGACATTGATCTACATTTGCCACTCTCCACCCAGGTGTTATTTGGGTTACCGGTAGGATGCGAAAGTCAATGTGGTAAGATCAGAAGGGCGAGTGTGCGCTTGTAAAAATGATGCATGGCTGGAATGCTCCCCAGGGAGTGGAGAATGTGCATACATTGAACAAACAGACTATTATTATTATAATTACAATCCAGGCTTCTTTGACAATTGATTCACACTCAAATCCCTACACTTACTGAATAGACCATAGGCCATATTCAAATTTAACGATGTTTCTTTCCTGGGGACCTGGTGAGGATTTAGTCTATTAACCTTTTATAGATGAATGAACTACAATACTTAGAATCCACTTGGAATACATTTCTTGTTTCTCATTGCTCTTTATATGTAATATGATACAGGAATGTAAAACACACTAAGCTTCTACCATCTCACTTACTTAGCCAATGAGATTTTGAGTGGTATACTTTGTCATTTAAGTTTTCAGTTTCAGTTCAGTTTATTTCATATTTCACATTCATATTCATTACATACATATGGTGGCCCTGAAGGGACATCGCGAATAGACTAAATCGTGAAAAATATGCGATAAAATTCACGATATCGTCAATTTTATCGCATATTTTTCACGAAGAAATTCACGAAATTGACGATATCGTGAACTTTATCGTGAACTTTTCACGATGAAATTGACGATATCGTGAATTTTATCGTGAAAAGTTCACGATATACAGTTCACGATATCGTCAATTTTATCGTGTACTCTATCGTGTACTCTATCGTGTACTCTCCTGACGGGCGCTTCGTAAACAAAACCAGCCCTAGCTGGGGGAGACAGAGAGAAGGAAAAAAGGGAAAGGGAAAGAGAAGATAAAAGGAAAGAAAGAATAATAAGAAGAAAAGAGGGAAACGGGGGGGGGGGGGGGGGGGGAAGGGCTCTTGCCTCCTCCTCACTCCCCCCCCCCCCCCCCCCGCCAAAAAATAAATAAGGAGAGAGATAAGGGAAAGGGAAAGAAAGAAGAGGAATAAGAGGGAAACAGGGGAAGGGCGAAAGGCTCTTACCTCCCCCCCCCCCCCCCGCCAAACAAATAAATAAGAGAGAGAGAGAGAGAGAGAGAGAAGGGAAAGGGAAAGAAAGAAGAGGAATAAGAGGGAAACAGGGGAAGGGCGAAGGGCTCTTGCCTCCTCCCCCCCCCCCCCCCGCCAAAAAATAAATAAGAGAGAGAAGGGAAAGGGAAAGAAAATATAAAAGGAAAGAAAGAAGAGGTATAAGAAGGAAAGAGGGAAGGGCGAAGGGCTCTTGCCTCCTCCCTCCCCACCCCCCGCCAAAAAAATAAATAAGAGATAGAGAGAGAAGGGAAAGGGAAAGGGAAAGAGAAGATAAAAGGAAAGAAAGAAGAGGAAGAAGAAGAAGAAAAGAGGGAAACGGGGGCGAAGGGCTCTTGCATCCCCCCGCCCAAAAAATAAATAAGAGAGAGAGAGAGAGAAGGGAAAGGGAAAGAGAATAAAAAAGGAAAGGAAGAAGAATAAGAAGAAAAGAGGGGCTCTTGCCTCCTCCCCCCCCCTCCCGCGCCAACAAATAAATAGGAGAGAGAGAGAGAGAGAGATAGAGAGAGAAGGGAAAGGGAAAGAAAATATAAAAGGAAAGAAAGAAGAAGAAGACGGAAAGAGGGAAACGGGGGAAGGGCGAAAGGCTCTTACCTCCCCCTCCCCCCTCCCGCCATAAAGGGAAAGAGAAGGAAGAGGGAAAGAAAATATAAAAGGAAAGAAAGAAGAGGAAAAAGAATAAGAAAAGAGGGAAACAGGGGCGAAGGGCTCTTGCCTCCTTTCTTTTCTTTCTTTTCCTTTCTTTCCTATTCTCCCTCTTTTTCGTTTTTCTCTTCTTTCTTCTCTTTCCCTTTCCTTCTCTCTCTCTCTCTTATTTATTTTTTGGCGGGGGGCGGGGGGCGGGGGACGAGGCAAAAGCCCTTTGCCCCCGTTTCCCTCTTTTCTTCTTCTTCCTCTTCTTTCTTTCCTTTTATCTTCTCTTTCCCTTTCCCTTTCCCTTCTCTCTCTCTCTCTGATTTATTTTTTGGCGGGAGGGGGGAGGGGGGGCAAGAGTCCTTCGCCCTTCCCCCGTTTTCCTCCTTTCTTCTTATTCCTCTTCTTTCTTTCCTTTTATCTTCTCTTTCCCTTTCCCTTTCCCTTCTCTCTCTCTCTCTGATTTATTTTTTGGCGGGGAGGGGGGGGGGGAGTGAGGAGGAGGCAAGAGCCCTTCGCCCCCCCCCCCCCCCCCCCCCCCCCCGTTTCCCTCTTTTCTTCTTATTATTCTTTCTTTCCTTTTATCTTCTCTTTCCCTTTCCCTTTTTTCCTTCTCTCTGTCTCCCCCAGCTAGGGCTGGTTTTGTTTACGAAGCGCCCGTCAGGAGAGTACACGATAGAGTACACGATAGAGTACACGATAAAATTGACGATATCGTGAACTGTATATCGTGAACTTTTCACGATAAAATTCACGATACCGTCAATTTCATCGTGAAAAGTTCACGATAAAGTTCACGATATCGTCAATTTCGTGAATTTCTTCGTGAAAAATATGCGATAAAATTGACGATATCGTGAATTTTATCGCATATTTTTCACGATTTAGTCTATTCGCGATGTCCCTTCAGGGCCACCATACATACATGTAAATCATAAGCAATAAAAAATAAGAATGAAAACAATTGTTCTTTTAATACGTGTAAAAATACATACAGTAATATCAGGCCATGAAAGTAATAATACAGTCCAAATAACATACAAATATATAAATACAAGAATAGTATTTTAACTGAAATTAGACAAATATATATATGTAGTGAAATAGCTAAGCTTGTAAATTGTAGATGACCTTTTATTAATAAGAGCAGTCTATTGGGCATGTGGATTATGTTCAACAAAAATAAAATGTCAGAACAGGGTCTTTATTTAGGGGTCTCCTACCTCAGCGGCTGAGATACTTCAAGCTGTTTGATGTTGTTTGAGGGTGCGTTTAAGCACAATTTTGAAGGCAGAATGAGCTATTTGAAACGCACATCGTAAACGCTCAACGTAATCGCAGTTCCACGGTGTACTGTTTATGCTCACTACTCTGGCTCCTCCAGGCAATTCTCACTGGGTGGCCTTAATTGGCCTTGAAGCTGGATTCGCAAACCTGCACTGTGCATGCTACGTAGACCCACTAGAGGTCAGTGCGTTGACCCCATTTAAACGCGTTTACAAATTGTAAACGCATCTTTTTGTGAGTTTATGATCGGTGATCGTGATCGCCGTTTTTCAGTGATTCTACAAAAGTGAGAAAGGACACAACTGTGTTTTGAACTTAACGCGTAACAGATGCCTGATTCTGGCCAGAAAAAGTTGAGCATGAACACGCCCATAGTCGCAGACGAATGCATGCATGAAATATAGGTTGCCATGAGATTTGGGTTGTACAAGTACGGAGGAAGCATTGTTTGTTCTCCTAGAGAGTCCAGTTTAAATCAATACTAATATCTGTGTAATTGATACTTTGGTTGAAAATACGAGCGTGAGGGGGGGGGGGGGGGAGTAATAGATGATAGTGCAATACTTTATTTGGGTAAAAAAGACTGGTTGTTCATCTTCACTGCTCAGACAATGTAGTTTGATACTAGCATGTAGCATATATTTGAAATAATCTTAATACTGAAATGATTTCTTACTAGTTTCTTCTGGAGTTCCTTTCTGTCAATTATTTTTTTACCATGACAACTGATAAGAGAGCCAAGAACATTATTTGTTTACCATGATACCTTATATGATAGCCAAGAACATCAAAATAGCTTTAGTTTAGTTGCGTAATTTGCATAATGTCAGGACCAACTATTAATTTTAGACAAAAAGACTTTGATATAGACAGTGATATAGAGATAAAAGTAGCAGAGAGACATTTCTGAAGATATTGATTTGAACAAATCCTCTTCAATTCAGGATTGTTGTTATAAAATTGCAAAAGTAAGTTGTACAATCTTTATGTTTTAAATCACCTATTGAGAGGCAGGAGGGCGTTAGGTCACAAACATGTACTTCTATATAACACTCTTCTTTCTCACTTATAAAATAATAACAATAATCTGGATTTATATACCGCTTAATACAGAACACCCTCTCTAATGTGCACCATCTCCACTACCTAGGGAGTAATCATACCATATGGTCACGACGAGGGCATAGGCAATTAACACAAATGCTTTCGTCATCCAAACGTGTCCCCATTTCTCTCTTGGGTATTGAGTGGCAAATGTAGATTAATGCATTGCCAAAGGACATTAGTGCCATGTCGGGGTTCGAACCACGACCTTTGAGTTTCAAGTCAAGTGCTTAAACCACTCGACTACGACACTTCTACTATTTTTTTGCAGAAATGCAAAATGCACATCCCCATTTTTACTACATGAAGAAACAAAGAGACTGCTTTATCCATCTACTACTTACTAGACAAGTTCTTTGTCATCATCATTTGTGTTGCGTCTGTGCTTCCATCATACTGTTGCACACCAGCAATTGGCAACTATTCCATCTTGTTTCCAGGTATGGGGTATTTTTAGCCCATGTGGCGGATCAATTAACACAACGAAATGCACAACCCCGCAGACATGACATATTGGAATGGCATTCCAAGTGAAAACACGTATCTTTGGTACCCGACCAATGCCTGCATCTATTCATTTGAACCTACCCTCTCTCTTGGGACGAAAAATGAAATATGCCGACAATCACGTGGGAGAACTGTCAAACTTCGAGAGAGGAAATTACTTTCTAATATCATTTCAAGATAATTACTTTTCAGTAAAACATAAAGGCGGGAAACAGAATCAGTTTGGGAGTTCTATTTTCCTTAAAAAGTAGGCCTAGTTCAAAATTAATGAAGGAGTTTAAAATAAAAGAAAAGTAATTTCTAAATAATAATCCTCTTATAATATTTGAAGGAAATGTGCAATAGTTTTCACAGCACTGTTCAAAATAAAAAAATAATGGATAAGAAACTGTTGGTGACCTCGTAAGAAGTGATATCGTATTATCGTATTTCACTCTTATTATTGTACTAAGTACGATTTGATTGTACTGGTTGGCATCTCTGCAGTTAGAGCAGTTCTCTAATGTAATCAAGCCTTTTAAGGCAGCAAGCTTTGAATTTGGTTCATATCTTAAAGATACTATGTCCCTTTTGCAGCCAACCTCAAATGCTGTAGAACTTTGCAGGAATTATGAATATGTCATGTATGTCCTATCTGTGAAATTTAAACGTTAGCAGTGTCCTCATATTCAGATTATGCAAGGAAACCCGTTTACCTGCTAGACCTTACTGTCAGACACTATTAAGTGACTGACTGGCTTTTTTCCTTCTTTGGTAATACCATACATGAAAAGATTTGTAAAGGATACATGAGCATTTGTCTACATCAATAACCCACTTCTTGTGATGGCCAAGATTAAACTGATTGAATCTTTGTGCAGCATAAAACGAATGACCATTCGGTACAATTGGCTGAAAATCAAGACTATTACTTTTGGGCTCTATAGCCCTAATGTCGATTTGACAACTAATAGTCGTTATTTTCCCACTTGAAGACATTTTCAAGCCCCACCTTTTTTAGGGAAGTTCTAAATTAGTATTATCTTTCAAATGCAGTTGGAATTTAACTTTTTCATTTTTTGCCTGCAAATGGGACATAGTACCTTTAAAGTACACTGTCTAAAGAAACCAAACGGTTCCTGTACTTTTGAATCGACAACTGAAATTGTCATTCCCATTATGTGAACTTGAAGAAATGTGATAAAGCATGACCAACAAAAATGTCATGCCAAACAAGCTGTCCTGAATGTCCAAGTATGACAAACAAATTAAAATTCTTTCAGAGAGGTGCAACTAAATACTCAGAATCAATAAAAAGCAAGTGTGGTCGATTTGATTATTCCCAGCCCTTTTATAAGTATGAGGAATTGAGGAATTGGTGCATGTAGTTCAGCAAATAGCTAGTAAAATATAAAAAAACGTGGTGAGGAATTTTTGCCCAGGAAAGCTCACAAAGAGGTAAGGAAAGGTTTTTAATAGAGACAAAATGAAAACAAATTAATGATGATGATGATGATGATGATGATGAAGAGGATGAGGAGGATGAGGAGGAGGATGAGGATGATGATAAAATGAAATAATAGAATAATGAAACAGAATTGTTATATCTATGTTTTAATAGTGTTGATAAAGCAAGACATACAGCATGTATATGATAAATTTCCTTTACTATGACTATTATTGACTAAATTTGGACACATCCCTTCCCCGAATTGTAGTCATTTCAAAACAAAATGACAGAATAACCTGCTGAACTGGAGGCCAGAGATAAATCTAAACGAAACACAATGGAAATGCATACAATATAAAAAATGAAATCACAACCTACAGATTTGAAAAAGTGGGAAATAATAATAACCCGTCGCAAAGAGAATTAAATTATCTGAGACAAGTGACCCAAAATAATGCGACCCCAAAAGACAAAAGCAACCAACTGCCCACGACATGACAATTACATTTAGGTATCCATGTAACACATTCTTTTGAACCCGCTTCCTATTGTTAAAGTATGACATATGGAATGTATTTCCAAGAGTATGAGTAACATGATCACAAACATATCTTGATGGAGTAAACATTAAAACAAAATGTATTTTAATGGATACACATTGGCTCCAGTTTCTCATGAAGTACATCATGGAGTATATTCTATGTCGAAAGTTGTCAAATAACAGTCACATCTTTCAATAAAAATGTCACACATTTTAGGTTAGAAATGCATGAAGGTTCTGCTAATCAATTGAAATAAGTTTCTGATTTACATGATACATATTTCCAGAACTGAATGAAATGTTGAATAAAATTAATGAATTATTTTAGCAAACTCTACAACAAAGTTCAGTACAGTATTCATGTACATGTATGACAATAGTAGTTAAATCACAAGCAGTAAAATAAAATATATATCCATATTTTTTCGCTGAATTTTTCACTAAAGTTATGAGGTCATCAGGTCATGTATTTCCTTAACCTATTTCATTAGATGACGAGACGACTTCTCAAATGATTAGACATGATTAGACATCATGAGTAATTTGCAAGTAATCTTACAGAATTACGGGCAAATAAAAAATGAAGACATGCACTTTGCAATGTAGTTGATATCCTGGGAAGATATTTGTAGATAATTGAGAGTCACGGTAAAACAATAAGCCATAGATTTCCTGTGAAATATCCAGCCGGAAATCTTAGCTTCCTGTCCCAGGCTAAAGAAGATATAGTCATTCATACTTCATTTTCTTCGTTGTTCTTCATTTTCTTTCGTTAGGTTTTGACATCTTCATTATAATTGTCAAATCTTACTGTAGTTATTTCAGGCACAGAGTGGCAATATTCATTTCAATGATTTTCCAATTTCCTTTGACTTGAAAACCCCTTCCTATTCACACACCCTCTCTTTTTCTCAAAATCATCCCTTTTCATTTTTTCTCAATTTACCCTTCCTCCCTCTCCCCCCCCCCCCTTTTTTTTTACACCCTCTCTCTCTCTCTCTCTCTCTCTCTCTCTCTCTCTCTCTCTTTCTCCTCCGTCTAATTTAGTATAAAGGAGCAACATGCCGATTTATGAATATATTTATTTCTTTGCCAAAATGCAAAATGCACTTCACTGTTTTCACTGTTTTCCTTTTTATTTATTTGTATTTGTATTGTTGTTCTAAGTTGAGGGCTGCCGGCACGTCAAGCTACTTTGCTTATTTCTGTAGCCCTCCTGGATCTAATGTATGTTAATTATGCATTCAATATATTTGTTTAAATTCAATATATTTGTTTAATATTGTTTATTATCTGTATAAAATTATATACACTTGAAATATTGTATCAAGCCATATTATGTTCATGAAAATGTATGATGAAAAAAAGAAAAAAGATGCAGAAACCAATAAATCAAATCAAATCATAATCAAATCAAGTACATATCATCGGCTGGAAGACAAATATGTAAACAAATAAAAAAAAAATGGATTAATGCCCTTCTGGCTCTCAGCAAACTATACATCTTACTGATAGTGATTTGTAGTAGGAAAGCATTGGCCCAAATTCACAAAGGAAGTTTAAGACAAGTTCTTTGTCATCATCAAGGAAACCTAACCCATGGTTTAAACCCTCATTTCAATAACCCATGGTTTAAACTTAGCGCAAATTAAGCGTGTACACCTTGCCCTGCGCGCGTCTAATATTAAAGACTTAAACCAAGGTTAAATTTAAACCTTCTTTGTGAATTTGGGCATTTGAAGTAGCTCTCAGCAGACATTAGGGACTTTTAGATTTGCGTGGACTGAAACGTGTGACGTCCATTCAAGGCACAGTACACTAAAAGGACGTCGATCGTAGCAATCCCCATTGTCTTCATGCGAATCTAAAAGTCCTTATTGTCTCTTTGGAGCCATAAGGGTGTTATATCAACCTTAACACACAGCTAACGTCCTTATAATTCCAAACAGACAATATATCTTTCAGACATAATATAAGTTGAATGTAAAGTTGCAAACATGGTTACTTTCAAGTTTGTTATTACGTCCTTACAGTACCAGTCTGCGGTCATACTTACATCACATCGAACGATGTAAACTGATACGTGTCTACTCTAGACTACTTTCTAAGTACTGGCCACAAATAGAAACAATCAGTTTCAAGTATTACATTAAGACCACCAAGAAGCAATATAAGACACATCCCATCATTAAATGGTCTGTTTCGTTTAGAGTCCCTAAAAGGTTATAATTTCAGTCAGTATGGGAATTGGTGGGCGTATTTAGAGAAAAGAGGGAAAAATCACAAAAAGTTCTAAACTGAAAATGCAGCTCTGGAGAATACAGTCTGTCAAAAGGTTATTAAACCAACACATTCATAGTAGCCACAAACTCGACACAGGTCTAAAATTTCTGGCAAATGACCAACACCCCCCCCCCCCCCCAAAAAAAAAAAGTGGGGGCATTCTCATCTTTTTCAGGTAGCTTTTTTTTTTAAATGGAAAAATTCCTCAAAGACAAAAAGAAAGAAAATATTGTCATTTTTAAAAAATAACTACATGTACATGTACATGTATATGTACAGGGAGAGAGTGGCACATAATGCCCCCCCCCCCCGACCCCCGATCCATCACTGAACTTGAATGGAGGCCTCAGCCTGTCTTACCTGCTAGACAAAATACTACCTACATGTACGCAGTAAACTTTGATTTTATATACTTCTTTTCATTTATTAAAATCTTCCAATTATCAATAAAACTCTATCATGAGGCACATCGCATGAGCAAAATACTCATCTCTGATGCATGTGAATTAAGAGATATTAAGAGAAATATGGAAGAAAGATGGAAAATTGATTCCCATATTACCTGGTACCAAGAGACCTGGATTCTGATAACTTACAAAAACCTTTTACCTTTACATAAATACTTGATACATATATTTTTTTTTCTCCAAATGAAATGATTAACCTTCTATACAGTACTTAGAATTACAGACAGTTGCAATATGTAGATTTTATAAATTGTATTCTAGAAGATCAGCAAACTTCTAGTGGTTTATGGAAATGAAAAACCAGCCTACTTAAAATTCATCTTTTTTGTACGAAATGGTGTCAACTGTACCGGTATGTACAAATATTTGGGTTAATACCCTATTACATTGTAGCTCTCAGCAAAGAAATTTTGAATTATATTATGCATTTTTCTGCCTCAAGAAAAGGAAAATAATCCTAATAATGTTGGATAGGAGAAAGAAGAGGAAAAAAAGGAGAAAGAAGAGGAAACAAAAAAAGAAAGAAGAGGAAACAAAAAAGAAAGAAGAGGAGAGAAAAAGAAAGAAAGAAGTAGACAGAATAAGAAGGGGGAAAGAGGAAAAAGGAAGAAGAAGAATAAGAATAGAGAGAAAGAAAAAGAAAAGTAGAACAAGAACATCAACGACAGGAAGAAGAGAAGTAGAAGAGATGAGAAAAAGAAGGAGGAGAAGAAAAGAAGAAGAGCAACAAAAACAAAAACAACAAAATGTAGAAGAGGAAGAAGAAGGGAAAGAAGAAGAAGAAGAAGAAGAAGGAAAATTAGATGTGCAGAAAGGAACAAGAAAATTAAAAGATGGAATGGAAGAGGTGAAAATGAATATGAATGACAGGGGAAAATCTTTTCTGATAATATTCTCTCACTTTATGAAGAGTGTTTTAAATCTGTTTCTTAACTCCAAGTTCATCTGTATGGACACTTAGAAAGCTGACATTTCAAAATTATCAGATATTAATTTAACCACAGGCCTTTACCTACATAATTCCACCCATAACATTTTCAAATATCAGTTTTTCTGCCTTGTCTAATTTTCTCAACTTAAAAAATTGCTTGCAAGGTTTAAAAAAAGAAAGATATTCATGCTTGCTAGTCATCTCAATCTGTTATTTATATTAAATTTAGTTACTTATTCTCTAGAGAATAAGATTTGCCTATCAATATTTGCAGAAAACCGAACCCACATTAGAAATAAAAGACTTTAAAGGCAAAAAAATATGTGGTTCTATCCATTTGAAAATGTTTATAAAAAACTTTGTTCTAGCTACATTAAATATATTTGCACATGTTCTGGGTAACAATTTTGTAACCAATAAATAACAGGGGGGAGAGGATTTCTAGATAGAAATATGTAATGATAAATTTTGCAGTTGGTACATGTATCTTTTATGAATATCAATTAAACATCAGTCCAAACCATTAAAACAACAAACGTACTTAAATAATATCTATCTAAATGCTTAATATTTGAAGGAAAAAAAAAACTTATTCATCTCCAATTCTGAGACTGCTGAATTCTAACCATTCAAATATAACCAGGGAATAATTTTCCTGGTATCGCATCGCAATTTGCTATGCATTTTTGCATGACTGCTATACAAAATATCTTTTGTGTAGCAGTTTCCTTCCATAGAAATGTACAGAATTTCATTTGAAATATTGATCTATTGGCTGAAACTGCTAATCAAAAAATTTGAGGAAAATTATTCCCTGATAACATACAACTTGGCTGAGAAGTTAATGACATCTAGATTCAACAATCATTGCAACCTCATTTCACATCGAGCATCTGCCTATCCTATGACACTGATAATTGAAAGAGGCATTTGTTTTCATCAAAGTCTATCTCTGAGGAGTCAAACCCTCTATTAGTATCCCTTCAGATACGAAGGTGAGGAGGATATAGGGCCCACGTACTTGCCAGAATTAGAAACCCATCACCCTGTATTAAAGATAAAGACCAGTTATGGTCATGCGATTGCATTGTGAAAGAAACGGTTGATCATCTAGCATATAATTATTGGTGTGTACTGCAAGGTTCTGGAATCATCAAAATGATAAGAAATTTGGCCCAGCCTTCGTAAAGTTACAAGCACTGTACACAGAAAGATGTAAATGGGACTATGCACATGTGCGTTTATCTCTCACAGGCCAATAGATAAACTAATTTACCAAATATATCAATTAATAGGCGGTTTCCTGGCAAAATTTTTATCATCATGTATTAGTCAAAACATATTCTTTCACACGATTGGTAATACAAGCTTCCATTTCATTTTTTGAAATTGGGGCGTTTCCAACACTGGTCTTTACCTTTAAATCAGACTACCAGAGTCATATAGCTATTTAAATTAATACCCTTTTCCTCGTCTGAATGTTGAATGTCTTATTAACAAACATTGTAAAGCGAAATGCACAAGTATTGTTCCGATTGAAAACTCAATGAAGAATCAGGGTGAGGCTCCAGTCTGAATCTCCAGTCAAATCATTTGAGAATCATATAGCTGGGAAGGGTTTATCATGAGCAGTGATGATATGCCATCCGCCATGACAGTTGACTACTGGTATATAGACTTCATTCACTTAATTCTCAATCCAAGTGTTGAGAATTTTGATATCAGCCTGGCACTATTAAACATCCTTTTTAAAGAGGTTTATCCACGTTTGCCACTCTTCACCCAGGTAATAATGATTGCAGGACCCTCAGGAAGAATAGCATTGAAGCTGATGAGGCTCCCCTGGGTAATATTATTATATCATTATTCAAAAATAATTTATTTACATGTATACTACAATCACTATGAATATGACCCACAAAGAAAGCGGACAAAATGTACAGTTCCTCAGGTAGACAAAGGAACATCCCTTCACTGCTATTATGTAAAAAGGTGAATATGCATGTGACACCTGTTCTACACATTTTTTACATACATGTAATAGCAGTGAAGGGATGTTCCTTTGTCTACATGTGGAACTGTATATTTTGTCCGCTTTCTTTGTCAGTCATATTCATAGTGCATGTTGTTATCAAGTCTGAAACACCCTTTCGTTATACGACAATCCTTTGAACGTTTCTTCATACAAGTTTCAAATAAATTTCCTTTAGAATTAACTGGCCATCAGACAGCTTCTTGATCCTCAGCCCAAGGGGCTCAAGAGAGTTTGGGTAAGTTGGCATTTCGTGGGTAAGACGTATCACAGGCAACGTAATCACCTACTTGGTGCAACAAGCCAGAATCTTGATACAAGACATGCTTGAAGCCTAAAGGAGGGAAAGGCGGTAATTATCTGATTTCCATGACAAAATTAGCATGGTTTCCACCCTCAGTGGACTGATTGGAAAAGTTATGAAGACATCTCTAATACCTCAGTCACATCGCCAAAAAGTCCAAACCATCAGATTTCATTCCATAAGGATAATTCACTACTTTGTTTGGTCTGTAGTCAGTCATGTGTCGTTGGTGTGAATGTGGTATTATAACACTTGTATTACCCCTTTTATTGAGGCGAAACCGGTCCAACAAAGTGAGTGAGAATGGGCTCAAAGAGGAGCTTAGACATGTCTTGGGGCACCTCAAGAATTAGGTCTGTTTTCATCGGCTCGAGTTTGCCAAATAGCCCGCTATGTCTGATTCGGGAAATTAGCCCGATCACGAAATAGTGGGCTATTTGGCTATTAGCTCGGGAAAGCTTCCCGATATCTTGGGCTAGTTTGTAAAATGGCCCACTATTTATTTGGTGCGTCTTCACCAGCCCAAAGACTTGCACTATGCGCGAACACAAGCAAATTTCACAAACTCGAGTTTCCAGCTGATCAAGATGCGATTTGTAAATTCGGTCTAATATCCCGAATCAGAAATAGCGGGCTAATTGGCAAACTCAAGCTGCATGATGAAGACAGTCCTATTTGACTTATGCGAGCGTAAACCTACCCGAGACTGTTTTAAAGTATTGATGGGAAAGTATTGACACAGCTAGAGAGATATAAAGTGTTCCTCCTACATGTACCTAGTCTCAACACCTTTTAGCAAAATGGAGTATAACAGATCAAACCTTAATGTCAGGGCACCCAAAATTAGCTTTTGATTTTGGTGTAACAGGGGTCTATGTTCAGGACAGCTCTAGGGCTATCTTTTAAGAAACCCGTCTCACCTGGATCTCTGAAGGCTTTTCTCTGCAACACAGCACTTTAATTAATAACTGGAATGAAACGAAACAGATAACCTTATAGTGCACTCTGTGAGATAGCCTTCCTAACTGTCTTATTAATCTCAAAAGGAAGTTTTCCGTGTCAAATTAGAAGGCTGCAAATCGTAAAGAGTCAATCTTATGATTTCCTTTTCCTTGTAGGCACAGAAAATCTCTAAAGTTATCCATATTCATACGAGGATGATCTCAATTCTGAGGGATGTTACTTGTCAAGACCTCTATTTCTGCTCATTCTGAGTCTGATAAAAATGTAGGTTCATGCTGCTGCTGCTACTAATACCACTACTACTACTAACAATAATAATAATAATATTAATTATACTAATAACGATATTATGATAATAATATTAACAATGCTTAATGTTAATATTTTTAACATTGATTATAATAATGTCATAATAGTAATAATAATAATAATGATTATAATTATCATAATCATAGTAACAAAAAAGAGTGCTTAAAGCTAATGTTTTTAATTGCCGTCCTGGTATATCCCCCTAGCTTTAGCCTAGCAACCCCAAGAAGGCATTCTCTCTACATGCATGGATGCTTAAAAGTCGTAGCAATTGATTCATTATCAATTTAAATGCATTAAAGTTTTTATCCAAAAAATTAAAAAAATAATTTTCAACATAATTAGTGAAGAGATGCATAAAACAAGTTTGATGTGATTGCGAAACCAATAATTCCAGGCTTACAAATTGTTACAGATAATTTGTATTAATTCATCTATTTATTGATTATTCTTAATTTTGGACGCCCTGTTAGTAATTTCTTAATTTAAGCATATTATGTTAACCCTATTACGATGAACACCACTTATGATTCCTTAGAATAACTGTGGACTTCAAAATACCTGGCATCCTGCTCTCCACCAAAACAAAATCAATAAATTTTACATCAAGCGCCTCTAGAAATGGATTTGTGGGTTTCTATTAAGAGATAAGTGACTTCCGAGGCTATACATCCCCAAGTTCATGTACACTTACACGGAGAGGGTGTATGTGAGATATGGAGTGACCTTAAGTGCATCTGGATTCATTCAGCTGTGTGACCTTCTTTCATTGAAAAAATATATAAATCTCACAAGTTTCAAATCACATTGAATATCTTAAGGGGAAATCCACCCTAATATTAAGTTGGGTTTAATAATAGCAGGAAAATGATTCAAACAAATAAGTGGAAGTCTGAGCAGCATCCGATAAAAAATAGGCAAGTTGTGATATTTTTATGCTCTCATCACTAAAACACAAATTGGCAACACTGTGACCTATCTTGTGAGCTCCTCACTAATTTGCTTTGTTCAGAAAATTATTTAAACTTTCATTTTCTTAGTCATTGATAATTGAATAGACTTGCTTCATACAGGGGTTGTATAAATAGTTATATTTAGGGTGAATGTACATGATATAACATTTTCTTCGGGGAAAATGTAAATTTTTGAAGTTTTTTTGTAGTACAGGGCAAACGGGAGGGGAGCTTGCAAAATTCTTAACTTTCATATTTTAAGTCATTTTTTCACTGACCTAATTACTTCATCGAGATGGACTTCCCTTACCACTATCAATTTCAAACTCAAGTTGTTTTGTGTAATCATAGTGTAATTATTATTAATCATAGCCACTTCAATTAACTTCCGTACATAAATAAACATGCTCTACATTCTGAACTCAATGACGATGGGGTTGATATCATAAGATAATATGACCTGGGAATAAAGCAGTCTGCAAGCTGCCATACATGTAGCACAGACAACAACATGACTTTCCTTTCTTCCATCACGAGATACAAGATTCATACATACAATATGATGTACAGCACACAGTCTGTTGAGCGTCAGAATGGCATTGAACCTGTGTTACACTATAAATCGTCGCCGTTTTCACGAAGTGACGGTAGTGAAAAAAAATTGCATTCACTTTGCGTTACGATTTTCCTCACTACCGTCACTTCGTGAAAACAAGGATGAAATTAGAAGTTTAACTGCCTTTATGACTCTCAGCAGATGAGCATGTCATTTAGTAATGTAGCATCTGAACTTTGACCTGGCCTCTTCACAAACTAATAACATTCTGAGGATAATCTTTTGAGAGCAAGACTGATGCCCCATCAACATAGTCTGTAGGTAAAGTACATCCTTATGCATCTCAGTCTGTGACATCATAAAGCCAAGGGGTAGATAGAAATGAACTAGGAAGTATGTTTGGAATGTGAAACATACATTCAAGGATGGCATACCCCCCCCCCCCCCCTTCATCCCCTTGAGAATCAGTCATATAGCTGTCAAAAACATGCTCGGTGTATTAATACCTTCCTCTTTAATGATACTCTGCCCTTCCAAACATCAGGTTACGTACATCAGATGAGTCGATGACACTGAGGTTATCCCCCCCCCCCCCCCCCCCCCCCCCCGCCCTCCTCATCCCTCCCGTCCACTTCTAACCCATAGCATATAGGAACTGGGGGATTCCTGAATTAAAGCATATGGGAATGCAAGAATTCAGTAGCAAATGGGTTAAATTAAGCAAAGGTGTAGCTATGGTAGACTTCAATTTGATATTTCAGTAATTACATTATCAATTTTGATCTATTTATTCATTTCATTGCAATAAAAAAAAGACTACAATGAAACATTGCAAGAATTAAATTCATTGAAAAGCAAGAAATAATTTTAACCCCATCCTAATTCACCATAAACTTTGAAAACTAGATACAATTGTTATTTTCCAAAAGGTAATTAAGTCAAGATTCCAAGGCCCAATATTATTTTTTAATTTTCTCACATTCATGAAAATTACCACCATCATCAATTTATCACTCATAATCCTGCTAGCTTTGGAAGCAGATTTATGTATTAAAAGTCAAATGTTTTCTTCCAAGTATCCACCGCACATAATGATATTCTATTCTGATCTGTTAATGCTGGATCGTAACCATCACCATTAGTGCTGTAACATCACAGATATCTCCAATTCCGTTTAACCGCCAGTCAAAACCGACTCAAGCCAGGTCCATATGAAAAAGCGGGAAGGACTTCCATTTAACCGCGAGGTGCAGTTGAAGGGGCCGATTTGTGCTTGTGAACTTGTCACAAATAAAAGTAACAATGTCGTTTTTAGAAGAATGTAAAAGATCATTAATGTAAATTAAAAATAGTAGAGGACCTATGATAGAACCTTGTGGTATGCCTTGTGTAAAAATTGGATGAATTATTATTATAAACTACATATTGAGATCTATTACAAAGATTACTTTCAAACCAAGATGACAGACAAATTGGAGTGTTGTTTTAGTTTCGGAGTGGCGAGTCAACACACAGATTACTGAGCTGGGAGACATTGCCAGGCATAGTGCCAGGTGGAGGGGCATAAATCGAAACTTAAAAAAAAAAATATTAAAAAAAAAAAAAAAAAAAATTAAAAAAACCAACAAAAAAAAAAACGGGAAAACAAAACCGTCCAATTGAAAACGGAATCCACCATGGGCGGTCGGATACCGGACAGTTAAACTTTTGACTACAGCACTAATCACCATTCATGTACACATGTACATGTATGCCTAATGACCCAGTGCATTGAAACATGTGCATTATCTATACCTAGGGATGGATTAACATTTACTTACTGACTTCATGACTTGATTTTGAAACATCTATAAATCATCTCTATAAATGGTATTTTGATTATATTTTGTCAATATCTTCTCCATTTCTATCTCTCTCTCTCTCTCTCTCCCTCTCTCTTTCTATCTCTCTCTCTCTCTCTCTCTCTCTCTCTCCCTTTCCCTCTCTATCCTTCTTGCTCTCTCTTTTAATAATATTCTCTCCTTTTTCTTCTCTCTCTATCTATCTATCCATCTGTCTGTCTGTCGTATCTATCTAACTAGATGTATCTATCTATTTATCTATCTACATTGTATCCAACTACATGTATCTATCTATCAATCTGAAAATGATGTTGAAGTTCATAGTCAAGGAAAACTAACACATCCTACATCACTTTAACAAAAAATCCATGGTTGAACAACTACAGTACTTAGTCCTCACGTTCATATAGCTTAGTCAAGAGATTTAATGTTTGATTCATTCTAATACCCAAAATCATTTATAATCCCACAAGCTATTATATTAAATGGATGAATAAAACATGCAATCACGTTCAAACAAATATCTACCACAGTCTTTATATTCTCATCCCAATAACGAATGTTCAGGTTGTTTAAACTTCCATTTCATCTGCTAAGTGCCAGAAGGGTATTAATTCATGTCATGCAACACTGCCTCGCCTGGCTGGCAGAAGGGCGTTAGCTCGAATTTCAGGTAAAAAATGAAACATTAAGCAGAAGGGCGTTAGCACTAAATCGCCTCAAACTTTTATAAAACTGAATTATTTCCAAAAAAAATTGTGGCCGTGTTTTACTAAAACATTTCTTTTAAGATTTAAACCAATTTTCGGGAAGGAAAGCAGTTTTAGATATAAAACAAATTTTTAAATGCGAATAATTTGAAAAGTAGTTTTTGAGTCGCTCTCGCGCTAACGTCCTTCTGTGAGCCGGCGGACGACTGGGATAATTAATGCCCTTCTGGTTCTAAAAATTTAATTTGTCTGTTCAGGTCTGTCATCACAATCAAATGATTTGATGCGCTTTAAGGTGAATTAGTCCCATATGTTATTATACAGTCCCTATCATTAACATTCATGTAGGCCCACACAGAATCCCAGGTCAACCAGTACACTATAATGAGCACACACGCCATCCACCTGGGGAGATGTTAACATCTCCTTACCAATGAGCGGCTTAATGAGCTCTCTGGCTAATCTATCATACTTCGTGCAAAATTAATGCCTGATGATGTCTAAAGCCCTAGCTTGCTACATTAAAGTTCACAAGGTGCGATTATCTTAACACATAAGCAGGGCATTGTTTAAAGTAAGAGGTTAAATGTGGTGGTGACAACAAATTAGAATACAAGTTTTAAAATAAGATCCAACCTTATTTATCAATTTATTGATTTATTTCAAAGGATGCAAATAAAGAGAATATTGGGAGTTAGAGGGGCATTTTCTCTTTACAACATCCTGACTCCAAATTAAACCATGACCTGAGTATCATATCTTCCGTCTAGAAGTACTACATAATCATTTCATAAACTATATCTTATCTGGCACAGCCTATAAATTTTATAAAATATATGCTAACCCCCCCCCCCCCTTTTAATTTAAAAAACGCTCTGCAGCTCATGAACAATGATCAAAAAACATGTTGTCTATAAACTAGGTGAACTATTTTGTGTACACTGTAGCAAAGATGTTGTCATATCATCATTATACATCAAAGTGTATTTAATGAAGGTGTGTTTAGACAAAGTTTAGCTAACGTTTCTTCAACATGAGTGTATCTCATGAAGATGTGAACTTTGTGTAAACACATACCGTAGAACATAAAACTATGCTGTACATAAAACTTGCAAAGTCTGCTAGTGGTCATGATTCGATGAGGTTTTATGCTGCAAAATCATGAAATTACATTTACCACAAAACAAAATTATGAAATTGCATTTACCACAAAACAGTATTGTGGAAATTCTCATCATCAAAGTTTAATGCCACAAAATTATGACATTGTATTTTAATTACCACAAAACAGAATTGTCGAAAATCTCATCAAGCGTTTGCCCAGAAAAAGGCAGTCAACTAATCACCAAGTTTCTGTTCAGATGAGTTGTGCAACACATACATGTACTCTTGCTCTACACTGTACATCAATGTACACTGTGTGATACGTGCTTCTCACAAGAGAAGATGACTATTTTCATTATTTGTTCAATCAGGTTTGTAATTTTCTTGGGCAGCGAGAGCAAGACTACAGTGCCAAAGGGTCTTGAGTCCCAGAGTTTGTTGTTGGGACGATGTGTACACCAACTGAATTATAACTGTCAAACCGAAAAAAACAGAAAATCCTAAACCTAACCCAAAACACAAAACACAAAAGCAACCCTTTGATGACATTTAAAGCCTTGAGCAGTTGTTGCCAGAGCATATTGTTGGAGCATTGTTCTAATACAACATTCGCTCATCACATACATTGTAACATTCTTAGATGATGTATCGCACATGCCCACAGATGCAACCATCACTCAGTATAGACCAAGCACATGACACTTCACACAATACAAAACCCATTATCATCTCATCCAGCAATCATGTTCTTGCAGTTGTGTTTACACTAAGTCAATAAAAACAATGATTAAACTAATCTAATGTTGATAGGAGTTGTGTGAAAGGTGTCAACCCACAATGCAAAACTCATTATCATCTCATCCAGCAATCATGTTCTTGGGGTTGTGTTTACACAAAGTCAATAAAAACAATGATTAAACTAATCTAATGTTGATAGGAGTTGTGTGAAAGGTGTCAACCCACAATGCAAAACTCATTATCATCTCATCCAGCAATCATGTTCTTGGGGTTGTGTTTACACAAAGTCAATAAAAACAATGATTAAACTAATCTAATGTTGATAGGAGTTGTGTGAAAGGTGTCAACCCACAATGCAAAACTCATTATCATCTCATCCAGCAATCATGTTCTTGGGGTTGTGTTTACACAAAGTCAATAAAAATAATACTTAAACTAATTTAATTTGATAGGAGTTGTGTGAACAGTGTCAACCCACAATTCAAAGTACATCTATCACCTGAAACAGCAATCTTGTACATGTAGGTGTGTGTTTACGCAAAGTCAATTTATAACAACACTCAAAGTGATATCATGAAAATAAGAGTTGTTTTAAAAACAGTGTGAACAAAAGGTAAAAACACATCTCCTGAAACAGAAATCATGGAGGTGTTCACACAATGTCAATACAAATTATACTTGATGTACTGTGAACACGGTCATCACACAATTCAAAGTATTTCTCCACCTCACATGTACTTGTATCATTACAGGCACGTTCGCACAAAGTCAATACAATGAGGCAAATGTAATGGAAGTGTGTACTTGTGTGAACACAGAATGTTGACATCCACATTTTGAATGCTTCTTTAATTAAATGGTTATGGGATAAAATCATCAATCTCCTTAAACACAAATTGGTATAGTGACAAATTTATTGCATTTGAATTTATTGCACGTGATTTTGAGGGTCAATTATGCTTTACACTTTTATCCCAACCCAAGGTCATTCAATGTGTACAAATGATTTTTGAAGGTGTAACACAAGTTACAATTTTTTTTTTCTTCAAACCTAGAAACATTTTTTTCCTCAAGTTATTGCAAACATGACACTAAGAATGAACATAGTATTGTGCATTGGCTAAAAATAGAATCCAATTAAAATCTGATCTGTAGGATAAATATAAACTAAATATGATCTTCTTTTTTAGATTGACATGAATTATTTAGTGCATTATTCTGCAATGTAATAAACTGAAGTTATTTGTAAACTACATCTAGGCTTTTACAATTTACATGTAAAAAAAACATTTAACAAACTGGAAGACATGTACGGAACCCTAACACTATATCTTTGATGAAATAAAGCACAGAACAATTGTCAATAGAGAACCAAACAACGTTTCAAAACAATGTTTGCTCTGTGTATGAACAGAAGGAAATGCTAATCACTGCTTGCGGTGGTCATGAACTTTTGAATCTGTCAATTTATTAATCTGCATAATGGAGGGACATACTGCATTAAAACATAACCAAGAACGGAAAGCGATCAGACATAAATGAATTCATCTAAAGGTCATCAGCAAACCCAATTAAGGTCAACCTTGTTTAATGATAGCTGGAATATACTGAGGGCGAAAGAACATGGGGGATACAGATGAAAGAAGGAACGAGAAAGAGCTGAGAGAGAAGGAAGGAAGGATGGAAGGGAGGATGGAAGGGAGGATGGAAGGAAAGAATGGAAGGGAGGATGAAAGGAAAGGAGATGTCATCAACAAACCCAATTAAGGCCAACCTTCTTTAATAATGATAGCTGGAATATACTGAGTGCGAAAGAACATGGGGATACAGATGAGAGAAGGAACGAGGAAGAGCTGAGAGAGAGAAGAAAGGAAGGAAGGAAGGAAGGAAATAATTAAAGAACAACTTTAATAATGACCGACTTCTAATGCAAATGGAAAACGTGAGAAATGGAACAGGAAATATGACTGAAACATAATGTTTACAAATAAGATTTGAAGGAAAAAAACAGAAAATAAGACATTTTAGTCAACCATGTGATGAAAGATAAGAAAGGAAAGTGTTCAATAAAAAATATGCAGAATTTTTTTTTTTTTTTTTTTAGTTGGAGGCACTGATGAAAGACAAGGTTATAATAAAAGGAAAGAGTAATGATTGAATTGATGGAAAGATAGGCTGAATGAGGAAATGGGTGGATGAACTGATAAAAGATAAGAAAGGAATGTGAAAAATTAGAAAATATGCGGAAGATGAATATTTCTATGGGGGACACTAATGAAAGACAAGGTTGTGATAGAAGGGAAGTGATGACTTGAATCGATCAGAAGATAGGCTGAATGAGAAAATGGGTGGATAGATTGATGAATGATAAGAAAGGAATGGGAAAATTGAGAAAATATGCAGAATATGAATATTTTAAGGTGGTGGCACTGATGAAAGACAAGTTATAATAGAAGGAAAGAGTAATGACTTAAAGTGATGAGAAGATAGGCTGAATGAGGAAATGGGTGGACGGACTGATGAAAGATAAGAAAGGAATGTGAAAAATTAGAAAATATGCAGAAGATGAATATTTCTATGGGGGAGGGGGGGGGCACTGATGAAGGACAACGTTATGGTAGAAGGGAAGAGTGATGATTTGAATTGATGAGAAGATAGGCTGAATGAGGAAATGGGTGGATGGACTGATGAAACATAGGAATAGGAAGATGAAGGATGTGATAGATTTGATGAAAAGATATTAAAGTAGAAAGAGGAAAATGGGACAGATTGTCATGGTGAAAGATTAGAAATGATTTGGAATGATAAAAGAAGCAATAAATGGGAGTAGAAATGAAGAGACATGTGGACAGACTGATAACAAACAACCAAACAAATACAGGAAGTGTTTACTTATTTTAAAATTTCTTCAAGGAATAGATGACAATAAATATTATTTTAAAAAATAAAAAAAAAATACTTAAATAATTTTTTCAGTGAACCTAAATGCAACAAGCCTAGCTTTTAAGCAGGTTCATTTATGTTTTTAACTGTAAGTGAAATATGCCACTGGAGTGAAAAGTACATTCAAACGAAATACAGAGGAAAAGATTTGTGACTATATTATAGGAATAAGAAAAGAAAAGATTCTTCTCTCTTCCGCATCACAATTCCTGCTGACAGTTAAGAAATAATGAATGAGTTTCTCACTTTGATCTGATGACCCTGTCATATATCATCCCCTCTCTCAATCTGATAATTAAACATAAGTTTGCTAACAATTCCATTCTGTGAACAGCTGCGTGTTATCAGGAACAGTGTTTTGAATGTGTGAGGGGGTGTTACATGTTATCTTCAACAATCAATAGAGCATTCTTATAATACTTGAACTTCAGTTTGCAAGGCTCCATGTATCATAGCTTTGCATGTAGTTTTCCTGGGTAAAACAGAGGACAGAAGTTTGGTGGGGAGGGGGAGGTGGGGGTGGGGAGGGGGAGGTGGGGGGGGAGGGGGAGGTGGGGGGGGGGGGAGTTTTCACACCCAAACAAAATCACTTAAAAAGTGTAATTTTGGATGGGTTCAACTCAAAAGTTTGACCATGCACAGTTATTAATAAAATTTAAACACATGGATAAGATATTCAGCTAGAGGTGATCAGAACCTTGCAATACGTGTCATCTTTATCTCCAAGTCATTGAATATTGTGTTTAATCATTGGTCCTTGCAGCAGGTAAACCATGATGAAATCTACCCAGTACAGTCCTTGTGAGACGAATATCCTCAAAATGGATATAACTTCATATATATACATAACTAGACCAGTTCAAAACCAATTTTACCAGAGTGTACCAGTTTCAATGAAGCTCAACTCAAGGTATAGAGGCAAAGTCCCATTCTCTATCAATGATTTACATAGCCATTCTCTAATTATTTAGACACCAAGTTTGGATCCAGCCACTGAGGGAGTACTAGTACCATGGGAAGGGTGTATTGAAGGGAGGGGGTATTGAGGGGGATATTGAGGGGGAGGGGCTTTTGAGAGGGAGGGGGTTTTGAGGGGTCTTACATTGGGGAATGGTTAACATTCAAAAGAACAAGACCATCAAGTATGGAGGGCAGGGATGGGTCATATCATTTTCTCTACATGTATATTCCTCTTTCTCTACCTGTTTCTTTCCTTTATTCAATTGATCAAGGGGGCATTTGCCCCTCCCCCTCCCTGTACCTTCACCACCGTGACTGTCAATCAACCATGTGTAATAGGTTATTGGTGTTGTATATCCCTCCTCTGCAATGATACTAATATCATCTTATAGAGATGCAGCTTACAGTCATCATTATAAATAACATGCGGTCATAGCAGCGCTCCGACATGTTATGGCATCTGGCAAAAAATTGCTCCGGTCTTTATTTTGTCAAAGGTATTGGGTTAGTTTAGTTAAGCGTCACAAGGAAACTTTTAATTATAGGCTTATGGACAGTGTCACCATGGACCTACTAAGAAGTAGGTCCATGGTTTTACCATTGGAGTTTAGAATGGTTAGTCTTTAATAGGGTTAGGGTACTTGCAATGGGATTTTAGGTTTGGTTTAGAGTTAGTTATATAGTGTTCGATCCAGGGTTGAAGGAATTCTCTTCGTGAAGGACGCTGACCATGAGAGGATGTGTTGTTCAACCAATCTATATGATCCTCTAGACATTATACAGTCATCATTACATAGTCAAAGCTATCACTTAATGGAAAAGGTTGCACTGGGGGCTTTATACAATGTGAAGGAGAAAAGAAATCCAGGCACATTGTGCAGAGAGACAGACAGACAGACACAAGTAATTCATCTAAATGTCATTCCGTCACGCTTCATTACGGAGAGCATGATGTGATGTCTATAGTCGATCAGCGTTGAGTGTCATTCTATTTACGATTAATGGGACAAGTCATATATCCTGTGTATGCATCTTAGGATATGGGGATGGGGATGGGGGAGGGGGAAGGGGGAAGGGGGTAGGGGTATTTATGTTCTGTTAATGAAGGAGGAGGGACGGGGTACAAGTATCAGTCTATTTATGATTATTGGGACAAGTCATATATCATCCTTTGTATGTATCTTAGGATTTGGGGAAGGGGTGACAGGGAAAGGGGCGAAGGGAAAGGGGTAGGGGGTAGGGGTACTGTTGCTCTATTTATGAATAATGCAGCTTCTGAGAAACGGTAGTATTCCAAGGAGGGGGGAAGGGGGTAAGGAATAGGGTACAAGATTAAATCATCTTTATGATTAATGGATAAGCCTATCTTCCTGTATTTATCTTGGGGAAGGGGGGAGGCCGGGAGCAGGTGTGCTCTTAACAAATATATCTACCAGTGGTCAGTATTATAAGGATAGGAGGGATGGGGTACAGGTATCAGTCTATTTATGATTAATGGGACAAGACATACATCACCCTTTGCACACATCTCAGGGTATAGGAAGGGGAGAGGGTGGGGGAAGTGCATTGGGTGGGGGAGACTACTGGTGATCAGTATTTATGGGGGAGGAGGGACGGGGTACAAGTCTATCCATGATTGATGGTATCTCTCATATAATTATAATCCTACATGTATGAATACATTTTGACAGGGGAAGAGATAGTATACAGTTCCCCTGTTCATGAATAGCATGACTACCATTACTTAGAGTTGAGAGGGGGAGGAGGGATAGGGTACAAGTGACATTCTATTTACGAATTTGAGGATCAAAAAGGGGGGCAAGAATTCTTCCATTCTTACATCTCTCCGGTCATGAGCCTAGCTTGCTACGCCATTGACGGGGGATCGATGATCCTTCTTCCAGTTGACAGGAAGCATCTTATTTCAAGGGCTGTCTGCTGCCCCCCTCACGCCCTCCATCTCACACCCCTATGTTGGATCTCGGAGATCACGATGTGTATCCTCTCCGTGTCACTTTGCACTAATGTTTGATAAGGTAAAGGACAAGCTGAGGTCACGAGCTGTCTTCTGTGACGTAGGCCAACAGCGCGAAAGAATTAAAGGGGCTAAATTCGGTCTCTGCTGCAATGGCTGTTTCCTGGTGTGATTAATTCACTACTTGGAAAATGATAAATGATCGTCGCAAGAAAATGGCAGCATCACGCTTGTTCCTTATCAATTCTCAATACGGCTTATTCAAATTATATGATCACCTCTGATAGAAATTAATTCCTAGTAATCAACGATTCAAAGTCAGGAATGGGTAACATCATCTGTTACGAGCCAGAATGCCATTTATACGGTGTTAAAATAACATAAGTTCATGCCATTCCATCTGTAGACGATGTACGATAGACAAGTACATGTACATGTACCTGAATTGACAAAAAAAGACATATTTCACTGGAATATAGATCAATGGCACTAGACACATTCACAGAATGTCAAATGTGGCTTTTTTATTACTCGTGCCGAGTATTTCAACCATGGTAATTCACCAGAAATTGATTAGACATCATGAAACAGGTCTAGGTCTGCCATACCTGTTTACCAAGGTTTAAAAATTGATTTTATTCACAAGGGCACACACACAAGTCAATGTATCATGTTGCAAGATAAAAACATTACAACCCAAACACAGACTTTTTTTTTGGAGTCAACCTTTCTCCCATTTATAAGGCTCTACCTGGAAAGTCTAGCAAACAAATGTCAGCCCTTGTCTAAATTGTGGCTGCTATTTTCTCTTGAAATCGAAGTCATTATTAAACCCACCACCAATTTTCCTTCTGTACTGAAGGAGATGCTAAAGATTCAGATTCATTTTGTTAGAAATACCAATTGTGAAATATCATGAAGAACATTGAAGAAAAATTTCATATACGGGGTGCCAAAATAGCACGTCTGATTGTAATGATTGTAATGTTTGCAAGGATAAAGATGGATTGTTGTTGAATTAAAAACAATCATCAGGAAAGTTTGAAATGAAGGGGAAAAAAGGGTTCAGAAAATTGAGACTTGGCAGAGAATGAGAGTGGGATTCTGGGAAATGGAAAAAGGTCTACACTTTTTCCCCCGCTACTCGATCAAACCCCGTCATCGTCGCATTACATTGATTCATGCAGATTATTGCCTTCTTCCACACCGCAAAATAAACCAAACCTAAGAATAGAACGCTTCACCACTAATACCAGGCCCCTCTCTCTCTCTCTCTCTCTCTCTGTCTGTCTCTCTCTGTCTGTCTTTCTGTCTTGTCTCTCTCTCGCTCTCGCTCTCTCTCTCTCTGTATCTCCCTCTCTCTCCCCTTCCCTCTCTCTCTCTCTATATATATATATATGTCTGTCTCTTTCTCTCTCTCTCTCTCTCTTTCTCTCTCTCTCTCTCTCTCTCTCTCTCATTACAGGTCGAGTCATAGAGTAACAGAGAACAACTGTTGAAAATCCTGTCACTTCCATACGTCAATGTTACAACGTAAACCCTGTGCTAAGCTTCATATCATCTTGATTCATACTTTTTTAAAGACTATTTACAGTGAGTTAGTGAAGGTTCAACTTCAAGTAATGATGAGAATGTTTTAGAATATTTAGAAAATCCGTTCCTGAACCCTTGAGTGAAAATATGCTTTAAAACATCAAGGATATTATTGGTAACAGTATGAACAAATAAGAAAAAGAAATTTTCAGTTCTTAATTCCATTGTAATTGAAATGAAATATTATTTGTCTGGGAGGAAAAGATTTGACACAACTTCAACATTAGATATAATGCTCATATATGGAGAAAAAGTATGCTCATTGTTTATTTTCCTTGGTTACTTTGGTGGCAAACAAGTTTGGGATTGTTTTTTGTCATCAGCGAAATGAGAAATGTATGTTTACTCAATAAAACTATACAATTTCACCGCACCTTGATTACCCCCACATAATATGAGTCACACCTATATTAAAGTAACGCGGTAACAATTATTCTTGTGGTTTCTTTTTGTGTCTATGACAAGAAAACCGTGCGATCCAAGAGTTTCCTGGATACATCCACACTTATTCAATTATTATTCACACCTAGACTAAGTTATTTGTATACTCAAAACAAGATGATTCATTCACTGATACCATGCCCTTCCAGCTTCAATGCCTTTTTCTTTGATGCAGTGATTGTTTGAAGATCGAAAGACAGTGAGAAAAAATTAAAGAAATGATGGGGCATGCTGTTAGCTGCCAGCAAGAAGGCAATAACTATACCATCAACAAATGTTGTTAAGGCCTTTGGGCAGGCAGGCAACACATGCATAAGGCCTGCCATCATCAGCTCGAGTTTGCCAAATTATCCATTATTTTAACTATCCCGATCGCAAATTAGCCAGTTAATTTGCGTTTTCATCAGCCCTCAGTTGCAATTAGCGGGATATTTGGTCAAGAAAATATTCTGAGAGATCTTGGTCTTGTTTCCAAAATATCCCGCTATTTGTGGGAAATAGCGAGCTAATTTGCGCACGTCCAAACTAGTTTGTGATGAGCATATCGGTCTGGTGAGGACGCAATTTTGAGCTTGAAAATAGTGGGTTATTTGGCAAACTGGAGCTGATGAAGACAGGCCTCTTTAATATGTATTCTGTTTTATCTCTTTAAAATCACATGAAGTGGTTCTTACCTGCAGCTGTCAAATAACCAGATTACTGAAATCATGCAGGGAACATTATCCTTGTTACAAACAAAACTCTTCAGTTCCATATCTGACATTGAAAAAGGACCAGCAGAATGGATGGAAAAAATCAGAATAACTAGGCCTACCAGTCAAATTATACTTCATTAATTTTATGCAGAATATAAAAGTACATTGGCTCTAAACATGTTATTGAATTAATATTAATATTAGCCTTGACTACACCTTGAATGAAATAAAACACCAATCACCAATTTTACGGATGCTATTTTAAGCACAAAATTTGGCTGATGAAGTATACAGTAGTTTGTTTGTATACTTTTCTAAGTACAACATACAGCTTAAAGGTAATACAAAGTTTTGGTATGGGGTCATGACTTTGGTTCAAATGAACACATTGGAAGCATATGCGATCCTACAATATTCAACGATCGTTTTCGCGGTTGAAATCGAGTCTAAAGTTATGAAATTGTAAATGATAAACTCTTTATGTGGTAGAGCTCCCTCTCAAGGTCAAGATATCAATTAAGCTATAAAACGATGTTTCTTGACTAAAATCTACTGATTTGCTATTCCCATTTGGTAATTATATATCACAAATACAGATCCTGAGATTTCATAGTTGCAGCTACCATTGTACGGCCGTAGGCTCTATTTCAAATTCATCAAAATTTCCCGGGAGAACCGGTAAATGTTGACATTCTATTTTTCTCGAAAGCAGAAGTGTTTTAGGGGCTAAATTTTCTAGTGCTTATAATACATCCACAGGGGCACCAAATAAATCAAAATTGTAAAGAATCACTATCCACCCAATTTCAAAATGTCCCAAAACTTTGTATTACCTTTAATGTCTTTAAATATAACTAGATTACCGGTACAAGGTATGAAGTACTCTGACTTTTTTCTAGATTAATGGACCCACATAAAGATTGTTTAAAACCGACACATTATCTCCAACTAATTGCAGAGCTATTAATGAGGTACAAAACTTGCAGTTATAATTTACTAATAATTTGTTTGTATAAGGATGCACATTTTAGCTGATTAATTAAACCCATCATCGTTCACCGAATTAGTCGCGAAGTGAGGGGCTCTCCGACCCCAAACAAGGCTTATGTTACATACGAAAGTGCCGTAAGGACCTAAATAGTCTAGCTCTCTCTCTCTCTTGAGAGGGATGAGGAAGGAAGTTCAACCTCGTTACTCACTGCCGTAAACTAATTAGGTCAAGGGATAACATGAGTGATCCGGTATGTTGACAAACTAGCTAGCTTGACGTTTCCCTTTAAAAACCAATCGTCTATCAACTCCCTGGGAAGAACAAAACCATTCAGAATGATATTTAAACATGGGTCTAGATATCCTTCTGAAGGGCAAGTGGCAATGTCATGAAACAAAGTTAATCATTAAAGGTAATTTGACAAACTAGATCGCTTGACGTTTCCCTTTAACAACCAATTGTCTATCAACTCCCTGGGAAGAACAAATCTGTTGAGAATGATATTTAAATATGGGGTTAGATATCCTTCTGAAGGGCAAGTCGCAATGTCATGAAACAAACCGATTGAAAGTTAATTAAAGGTAATTTAACAAACTAGCTTGCTTGATGTTTCCCTTTACAAAACCAATCGTCCGTCTATCAACTATTTGAGATGGACAAATCAGTTGAGAATGATATTTAAACATGGGGCTAGATATCCTTCTGAAGGGCAAGACACAATGTCATAAAACAAACCAATTGAAAAAAGGTAATTAACAAACTAGCAAGCTTGACGACGTTTCCCTTTAAAAACCAATCGTCTATCAACTCCCTGGGAAGAACAAAACCATTCAGAATGATATTTAAACATGGGTCTAGATATCCTTCTGAAGGGCAAGTGGCGATGTCATGAAACAAAGTTAATCATTAAAAGTAATTTGACAAACTAGATCGCTTGACGTTTCCCTTTAAAATCCAATCGTCTATCAACTCCCTGGGAAGAACAAATCTGTTGAGAATGATATTTAAATATGGGGTTAGATATCCTTCTGAAGGGCAAGTGGCAAAGTCATGAAACAAACCAATTGAAAGTTAATTAAAGGTAATTTAACAAACTAGCTTGCTTGATGTTTCCCTTTAAAAACCAATCGTCCATCTATCAACTATTTGAGATGGACAAATCTGTTGATAATGATATTTAAATATGGGGTTAGATATCCTTCTGAAGGGCAAGACACAATGTCATAAAACAAACCAATTGAAAGAAGGTAATTAACAAACTAGCAAGCTTGACGACGTTTCCCTTTAAAAACCAATCACCTATCAACTCCCTGGAATAGACAAAACCGTTGAGAATGATATTTCAACATGGGCCTTGATTTCTCCTTGAAGGGCGAGTAGCAATGTCATGAGTCATGAAACAAACCGATTGAAAGTTAATTGAAGGTAATTTTACATACAAGGAGCTCCATGTTTCCCTTTAAACATCCAACAGATTTATCAACTCCCTGAAATTGACACCATTATCAATGATGATAAAGCTACCATACTGTATGGAAAGTAGAGTTTACACCTACAGATATTTCTAACACAATAAAGATAAATAAGAAAGCCTGTTGACAAACAACTTAATGATTCCCTTTAAAAAGTCATCAGCTAGCTTCCGGGAAATTTCAAACAGGCAAAATTTAAAATGGCACGTGGCACGGCAATGTACAGGTGAATACAAAAACAAACCAAAGCTATTTGTTACCCTGGCAATGACAATTAAAATTATTTAACAAAAAAACATTTTCAGTTAGTTAATTCCCTTATCATGACAGGTATATTAATAGCAGTATGTACCAGGTAATCAACAGGGGGAAAAATAATTTCTCTTTTGGCAAATAAGCAAGCTGATATTTTCATGTATCTGTATCGAAGGATGAATAACTATCTCCATGACACTGCAACATGTATAGCAGAAACCACAACACTATGGTTGCTTATTACAAAAAAGATTAATAAATTATTAAAGCTTTTTATTAGCTGAGTGTTCCAATTCAATTGATCAGTAGCTATATCATTCAATTACTTCAATTAGCAATTAGCTAATGAATTGAAAAGACAAAAATAGAAATTAATCTGGAACAACACATTGGTGCATTTTCCAGGATTAATCTACTAATTTGAGCTCATATTCAATGATTTTTGAAGTTCGCATTGCAAACAGAAATGAATTACAGTTTTCCAAAAGAAATATCAAAAAATAAGTTTCAGGTATAATTTGTTAATAAAATGTATAAAGACAATTCACAGTAATCCTTTTATTAAATATTTTTGTATATATGATGGGAGTAACATTAATAGTGAAAATGATCATTTCCAAGAAAACAAAAAAATTAACAAACACTTTATCAGAAAAACCTTTTAAATCTAGAAATATAACATTCATCACATTGATAACAATCTTGAATTGAGTTTGTTTACTTATCCTCCTTTTTTCCTCAGTTTTTCACCATTTCTTTGGCTTCTTTTCCATTCTTTCTTCCCCCCCCCCCTTCTGTGTTTTTCTTTCTTTTCAAAGCTTTCTCTCATTTTTAATTACAAATAGGAAATCATGTAGACAAAGTACAAACAAAGGCACGACAGCCAGACGAATGACAAATCTTAAGAGTTCTCTATCATTTGTTGGCAGACACGTTTCTTTGTTTAATTGTTCAAGCTTCCCTTGTGATCTTCAGTCTGTCTTTAAAGGTATAGACCAGTTCTGGTCATGCGATTGCATTCTTAAAGAAACGTTGTGGAATCAATCAGAAAAGGTTGATCATCTATCATATAAGTATTGTGCAAGGTTCTGGAATCATCAAAATGATAATAAATAAATTTGGCCCAGTCTTGGTAAAGTTACAAGCACTGTACACAGAAAGATGCATATGGGACTACACAATATCTATCCAGTCCGGATAGATATAATAATTTAACAAATATATCAATTAGTAGGCAGTTTCCCCAAAAAAATTGGTATCATCACGTATTAGTCAAAACATATTCTTTCACATGATTGGTAATAAGAGCTTCCATTTCATTTTTTGAGAGGGGGGGGGGGGGATTTTCAAAACTGGTCTATTCCTTTAAAGGTACACATCATCATTTTGTCAGAGCCAAAAGGGCATTCTACATGTGAAACAAAAACTCAATAAAGAATTAGGATCCCACTCTAGTCTGTACGTACTCATGTACGAAAATCGTATATAACTGGGCGGGGCTTATCAGGAGAACGCACTGACAGTGGCCAGCGGCCACCGGTCATATGTCAATTGACCTCTTACTTTTCCATGAAGTTTCTTTGTATGATGTTGTTTTCTAGTGAGTACGGTCTGTTCTGTCCTTTTGCTATAAGATCATATATGAATTTCAGACTATTTCCCTTTATTCTGAAAAAGCTATTAATTCCCATAAAACTCTCAAAACACAAATGCCACTCTCCAGTCGCAGTCCATCATGGCATTAACAGACTTGTTATTCTCATTCTATAGTACTTGACATTGGATCATTTGAAAGTAAACAGAATATCTTAAATGGTCTCTAAAGAAGGGATCTAACAATTCTTTTCATTCCGGCCAAGCGCAGTTTAACCCTGATCATCCCCTCTACTACCTGGTTATCACACAGCCTGTCTGTTCTACTCCAGTGGCTGAACGCTCTCTCTGTTCCTATGCTGCTGGAATAATTAAAGTGGACATGGCCAATAGGTTCCATATAGGATGCTTTGCTTATTGAGAGAAGTAGTTTTACTTGTACAACATGCTCTAGAAACAATTGCCCCATCGTTGATTAAACAGTTTCCAAATTCCAAACTTCCACCTTGGACCAAACTGTACACCTACATGTATACTTACTTGTAACCCTAACCCTAAACTCAATCGTTTCCCTAACCAAAACCCTAACCCAAACAAAAAAGCATTATAAACCCTAATCTTAAATTAACCCTAACACTCACCCTCACCCTAACCCTAACCCAACCCTAAGCCTCACCCTAACCCAAACCCTAACCCTAACTCCAACACCAGTCCTAAACCTAGATATAAACCTATAACCATAACCCTGATTGCACCCCAAACCCTGACCCTATATCTTTGACTACATGAGCCTGGACCTATGGTGGCCCTGAAGGGACATCGCGAATAGACTAAATCGTGAAAAATATGCGATAAAATTCACGATATCGTCAATTTTATCGCATATTTTTCACGAAGAAATTCACGAAATTGACGATATCGTGAACTTTATCGTGAACTTTTCACGATGAAATTGACGATATCGTGAATTTTATCGTGAAAAGTTCACGATATACAGTTCACGATATCGTCAATTTTATCGTGTACTCTATCGTGTACTCTATCGTGTACTCTCCCGGACGGGCGCTTCGTAAACAAAGCCAGCCCTAGCTGGGGGAGACAGAGAGAAGGAAAAAAGGGAAAGGGAAAGAGAAGATAAAAGGAAAGAAAGAATAATAAGAAGAAAAGAGGGAAACGGGGGGGGGGGGCCGGGCGAAGGGCTCTTGCCTCCTCCTCACTCCCCCCCCCCCCTCCCCGCCAAAAAATAAATCAGAGAGAGAGAGAGAAGGGAAAGGGAAAGGGAAAGAGAAGATAAAAGGAAAGAAAGAAGAGGAAGAAAAAGAAAAGAGGAAAACGGGGGAAGGGCGAAGGACTCTTGCCCCCCCCCCTCCCCCCCCCCCCGCCAAAAAATAAATCAGAGAGAGAGAGAGAAGGGAAAGGGAAAGGGAAAGAGAAGATAAAAGGAAAGAAAGAAGAGGAAGAAGAAGAAGAGAGGGAAACGGGAGCAAAGGGCTTTTGCCTCGTCCCCCCGCCCCCCGCCAAAAAATAAATAAGAGAGAGAGAGAGAAGGAAAGGGAAAGAAAGAAAAAGAAAAACGAAAAAGAGGGAGAATAGGAAAGAAAGGAAAAGAAAGAAAAGAAAGGAGGCAAGAGCCCTTCGCCCCTGTTTCCCTCTTTTCTTATTCTTTTTCCTCTTCTTTCTTTCCTTTTATATTTTCTTTCCCTCTCCCTTCTCTTTCCCTTTATGGCGGGAGGGGGGAGGGGGAGGTAAGAGCCTTTCGCCCTTCCCCCGTTTCCCTCTTTCCGTCTTCTTCTTTCTTTCCTTTTATTTTTTCTTTCCCTTTCCCTTTCCCTTCTCTCTATCTCTCTCTCTCTCTCCTATTTATTTGTTGGCGCGGGAGGGGGGTCCTCCCGCAAGAGCCCCTCTTTTCTTCTTATTCTTCTTCCTTTCCTTTTTTATTCTCTTTCCCTTTCCCTTCTCTCTCTCTCTCTTATTCATTTTTTGGGCGGGGGGATGCAAGAGCCCTTCGCCCCCGTTTCCCTCTTTTCTTCTTCTTCTTCCTCTTCTTTCTTTCCTTTTATCTTCTCTTTCCCTTTCCCTTTCCCTTCTCTCTCTATCTCTTATTTATTTTTTTGGCGGGGGGTGGGGAGGGAGGAGGCAAGAGCCCTTCGCCCTTCCCCCGTTTCCCTCTTTCCTTCTTATTCCTCTTCTTTCTTTCCTTTTATATTTTCTTTCCCTTTCCCTTCTCTCTCTTATTTATTTTTGGCGGGGGGGGGGAGGCAAGAGCCTTTCGCCCTTCCCCTGTTTCCCTCTTATTCCTCTTCTTTCTTTCCCTTTCCCTTCTCTCTCTCTCTCTCTCTTATTTATTTTTTGGGCGGGGGGGGGGGGAGGTAAGAGCCTTTCGCCCTTCCCCCGTTTCCCCCTTTCCTTCTTCCTCTTCTTTCTTTCCTTTTATATTTTCTTTCCCTTTCCCTTTCCCTTCTCTCTCTCCTTATTTATTTTTTGGCGGGGGGGGGGGGGGAGTGAGGAGGAGGCAAGAGCCCTTCGCCCCCCCGTTTCCCTCTTTTCTTCTTATTATTCTTTCTTTCCTTTTATCTTCTCTTTCCCTTTCCCTTTTTTCCTTCTCTCTGTCTCCCCCAGCTAGGGCTGGTTTTGTTTACGAAGCGCCCGTCAGGAGAGTACACGATAGAGTACACGATAGAGTACACGATAAAATTGACGATATCGTGAACTTTATATCGTGAAATTTTCACGATAAAATTCACGATATCGTCAATTTCATCGTGAAAAGTTCACGATAAAGTTCACGATATCGTCAATTTCGTGAATTTCTTCGTGAAAAATATGCGATAAAATTGACGATATCGTGAATTTTATCGCATATTTTTCACGATTTAGTCTATTCGCGATGTCCCTTCAGGGCCACCATATGGACCAAATGTTACTGGAAGGAATACAATTGTGGTGGGTGAAAATTAGTACACCATTTCTCTCTGGGTCAATAATAATCCTCAAACTTATTCAAGGACCAAATGTTCAACCAATTTCACAAATAACTAGCACACCTTCAATGTTGAGTAATGAATATGGCACTAGACAAGGTCAGTGGTATACTATTTCATTCAAAGTCATCATTGTGACCTACATTTTCAAGTTCCAATATGGTTTAATTCATTTCTACAATATCCCAATACATTGAGATCATTTTTCCAATATCAAAAAATGAGAACAAAAAAGATAATGAAGCTGGAAAAAAAATAATTCTCTAGTTTTGTAATAGTGAGATTTCTATGGAAAAATACAAATATATATATATATATATATACATGTATATATATATATATATATATATATATATATATATATATAGCCAATATCTAATAATACATTGTTATCTCCTCTTTGTTACTATCCATTGTTACCTACAGTTCAGTCAATATCATTTCCTCATGCAATAAAGCCCCCACAATTGTAGTTAAATGGATAATTGTGTTATTGAAATCAGCCTCTTACCAGCTGTCAATATTACTCCGACAGATGTATCCAACAAAGAGTTTAATGAAGGGGGTAGGGATCGACTTTCAAACAATCAGACTTTTATTCTAATAACGTCAATAGTCGTGCTTTTAATCAGAAGAAAAGACTGCACATCATGTTAATATATACTCTACACAAGCTTCCTCTCTAAAGTGTCCTAATTAAAAATAACTATGATTAACATGAAGTAAAGCCTCTTTGATAAGAAAACTTTTAGAATTTTCTTACATTAATTTGCAGTTTAAATTGTTTGTATCTTGAGGGGGAAATGTACTGTTTATTGTTTTGTTATATTTGTTGTTGTAATCAATTCTGTATATATACCAGTAGTCATAATCAAGGAAAATCCATAGCACAATGTGGTTGTTGTCCAATGTGAGACAAAGGCTGATGGAATGTGTAAAAACAATACAGATTTTGATAAGTGTGACCTAATTGAAAATAAACAATAGCACACACCAAACAAAGTTTCCTTGTTTTAAATATGAGAGAAGGAAAGTAAGTAGGAAAGACTTGTTGAAATACAAGATATGAAGCAAGAGGACTTACATTCTTCAAGTGTATCTGATGGCCATCCAGTTCAAGCAAGAATCCAGAACAAGGGATAATATTCCAGACGTAATAGATCCAATTAAAGAAATCACAAGAGAGATAGAAGGGTGGCTTGGCCTGGTAGAGCTGGCGAGAGTTAGGGAGCCCTTGCTAATATGATCCTCGGCTGACGAACAACCAGCGCAGGACTGACTGAGTGATCGCAGTGAGTGAGTCACATGCTGGCGATGATGAGCTGCTTGTGTGTGAGGGAGAGAGAGAGGGGGTGAGAGAGAGTGAGTGAGCGAGTAGATTTGGGCCTTTCAGGGGATCTTGTTGTCACAAGGAAGAAAAGACTAGAGCAGTCAGTCAAGTGTAGAGAGGGAAGACCTTTGGAGATTAGGGTAGGGTATGATGAGGGGGGGGGGGGGGTAGATGAGGGGGGGTATGATGAGGGGGGTATATGAGGGGGGTTTATGAGGGGGGTTTATGAGGGGGTATGATGAGGGGGTATGGTTAGGGGGGTATGAGGGGGGGTATGGTGAGGGGGTATTATGAGGGGGTATGATGAGGGGGGTTTATGAGGGGGTATGATGAGGGGGGTATGATGAGGGGGAGGGTTGCTGGGGTAGCTAGGGGTGGGAGAGGGGGGGTTGGGGAGTCGAGGTCTAAGACAGCCCAGACAAGGGGGAAATAATTTCATAGATCATTAGTAAAAAAAAAAAAAAGTAAAAAAAAAAACTATTAGAGCAAAAGACAGTCAAGTGTAGAGAAGGAAGACCTTTGGAGATTAGGGTAGGGTATGATGGGGGTGGGGGTTGCGGGAGTTAAGGAATGCAGGGGGTAAGGGTAGGAAAGTAGAGGGTTGAGGTTTAAGACAGACAAGGAAACAAAAGTTTCATAGATCATTAATGGTAGTAAGAAAAACTATAAGAGAAAAAGATAGTTAGCAACAGAGAGTATTAACACATTGACTACTAGTACTGCACTCTCTCTTTCCCATAAGCTTTAATCAAGGAGCCATCAGGTTTCGGTATGCAGGGGGTTAAATGTTGAGCAATGAGATCAGGGTGGGATAGCCATGTGTGCTGCAAAAGAGAAAGAGAGAGTGAGTGAACAGATTCCAGGATTGATGTCACGAAGAAGGGAAGAGCAGTCAGCCGATGGAAGGCTTTTGGAGATTTGGTAGGGTAAGATGGGATTTTCTTTAGGGGTAGGGGCAGTGGTGAGGGGATAGGTGAAGAAGGGGGGCCAAAGGGCCATGAAAGTCGAGGAAGAAGATAAATTTGAAATAGTGTATCAACAAAAATATTATGGAGATCAAAAGTTATTCGCATTACAGAATATAATGTAGACAGACGGAAGAGTACAGACGAGGTTAGAATGGGATAGCTGTGTGTGAACTATGAGAGGGGTAGAGAGAGGGGGGTAGAGAGAGGGGGTAGAGAGAGGGGGTAGAGAGAGGGGGTACAGAGAGGGGGTAGAGAGAGGGGGTAGAGAGAGGGGGTAGAGAGAGGGGGTAGAGAGAGGGGGTAGAGAGAGGGGGTACAGAGAGGGGGTACAGAGAGGGGGTAGAGAGAGGGGGTAGAGAGAGGGGGGTAGAGAGAGGGGGTAGAGAGAGGGGGTAGAGAGAGGGGGTAGAGAGAGGGGGTAGAGAGAGGGGGTAGAGAGAGGGGGTAGAGAGAGGGGGCAGAGAGAGGGGGCAGAGAGAGGGGGTAGAGAGAGGGGGTAGAGAGAGGGGGGTAGAGAGAGGGGGTAGAGAGAGGGGGTAGAGAGAGGGGGTAGAGAGAGGGGTAGAGAGAGGGGGTAGAGAGAGGGGGTAGAGAGAGGGGGTAGAGAGAGGGGGGTAGAGAGAGGGGGTAGAGAGAGGGGGTAGAGAGAGAGAGGGTAGAGAGAGGGGGTAGAGAGAGGGGGTAGAGAGAGGGGGTAGAGAGAGGGGGTAGAGAGAGGGGTAGAGAGAGGGTGAGAGGGGGTAGAGAGAGGGTGAGAGGGCAGGAGGGAACAAGATTGAGGGAGGGAAAGAGATTGAGATAGAGAAATAGAGAGAGAGAAATAGAGAGATAGAGATAGAGAGAGAGAGAGAGAGGGGGGAGAGAGAGGGGGGAGAGAGAGAGAGAGAGAGGGGGGGGAGAGGGGGAGGGAGGGAGGGAGGGAAAGAGATTGAGAGAGAAAGAGAGAGATATAGAAAGAGAGAAATAGAGATAGAGAGAAGAGAGAGAGAGAGGGGGGAGGGTGGGAGATAGGGGAAGAGAGAAGGGATTCAATTTCAAGGGATTGGTGTCAAAACAAAATGAAGCGCAGTCAGCCATGTGTGGACAGAGCTAGCTAGGGAAGACCTCTGGATATTGGGGTAGGGTAAGATGGGTTCTATAGGTAGGGTAGCTAGGGGACTGTGGTGGTGAGGGGGAAGGCTGAAACAGACTACGAAGTTTAAAATTTAAGATTATGTAGCAAAGGCATACTAAATACAGGGCAATGTAAAACTTCAGCAGAGATTGGGGTGGGATAGGCTTTTGGCAGGGGCAGGGGAGAGGGTGAATGGGAGGGGGGAAAATGTTCTTTGGGGAGAGATCAATTTCAGAATGGATATTATGTATACATTGAAGAATGCTAAAGCCTGGTGTAGAGTTTCAATCATTACATGGGGTAGGAAGATACGGCAAAGAACAGAAAGATAACAAATAATTGAGGGGAAGAGACATGCATATATTAGAAGGGCATTGATGTCCCTGTATGGTATTTTCTGTAAAGTATTAGGTGTTTGAGCTAATTAAAGCTAGGGTAATATTATCCAAACTTATTTGAAGCGCTTTATAAGAACGGTTTATTATTTTTATTGCCTAGGTAATGCAAATCAATGCAATACATGCACCCAAATGTGACTATAAAACAACAAACATGAAGGATAAAATATGGGATAAGAGCCTTGTGTAAAAGAAGGGAGGGATAGGGGAAAGAAGAGGAGACAGCGAGATGGGGGAGGGCAGAGACAAAGGCGAAGAGAGAGAGAGAGAGAGGGGGTGGGGAGAGGGAGGGGTGGTGGGGAGAGAGAGGGGGTGTGATCGGGATCAAGCACATTGTACAGGACTTTATAGGAATCAGGGGGAAGAAATAAAGTGACACAAGGGGCAAGAGACTACAGATTTGTTAACCAATGAATTTGTAAACATTCAGAGATTACTCCTGTCTGGATATAGACCAGGGATCAGGTGTAAAGGGATGAGAAGGATAAGGAGGTGGAAATAGAAAACTTGGAGGAGAGAGAAAGGATACAGACCAGTCGCAGACAATTCGAGGCAAGTTCGTAAGTATTACAAAATGAGCTTGAATAATGATTCACAGATCAAGCTACCTGGACAAGAGGGAGAAGACTTCTAGGAGGAGGAGAGATAAAGTGGATGATCTCTACAAGAGAGGTGAGAGAAAAGATCAACCAGACTTGGGGTGCAAGATCAATCACTTTCCAGTGAACATTTGTAGTGGATCTAGTCACACCGACCGACCAACTCAACACTGACTGCTCTAGTCACACCGACCAACCAGCTCAACACTGACTGCTCTTGTCACACCAACCAACCAGCTCAACACTGACTGCTCTTGTCACACCAACCAACCAGCACCACAATAACCCCCAAGTGACCAATTCTTTGGGGTGGTGTAAAATTTGGTTTTTGATCTAGTGTTGGTCTGGTGTAGGTCTGAAGTCAGTCCCATGTCAGTCTCAAGTCAGTCTCGAGTTGATCTAGAGTTGTTCTCATGTCCCACTCAAGTCGATTTGGAGTCGATTTGGAGTCGGTCTGGAGATGCATGGTTGGGAGTCGGACTGGGGAATCGGTCTTTCTCAGGTCAGGTGAGGGTATGATGATCTGAAAGTAAGGGTGGAGGTGACAGCATCCTTGGATCAGCTAATTGAAGTAGGTCTCATGTGACTCTCAAGTCGCTCTCAAGTCGGTCTCTAGTCGGTTTGGAGTCTGTCTGGAGTCGGTCCGGGGTGGTCTCGTTGTGACTGGGGTATCAATCTTTCTCAGGTCAGGTGAGGGTAGGATGATCTGAGAGGAAGGGTGGAGGTGACAGCACCCTTGGACGAGGGTAATTGAAGGAGAGGGTAGGAAAAAACACAGGATGGAAAAAGACATTTCTGACCTTAGCTGAACTTCTTGGAAAATAGAGAGGTTCACTATGCAAGAGGAATAACAGTTTACCAAAATATATGCACTGTAAAAAAAATTGTTTAGATAAAACTTGCCAAACCGGATGGTTGTTTTGAGTCTGACCAATGTTTGAACAATTTCATAACTTGAGTAATGTTTTGCCCATTCACAATTACCTTTTTACTAAAAATCTTGAGCAAAAATTGACAAATTTGGGCCTGTAGTTGCCTGAAATTTGGTTGGAGATATCTTCCCTCATGTTGTACATTATTTTTTACACAGTACAAGCTTCAAATTATTCTGGATCACAAGAAAGAAATGTGTCGCACTTTCCACGATAATGTATATCAAACAACGTATGAGAGCCCCTCTAACAAGGTGCTGCTAGTCTGGAATTAGGTTCCATGTTTACCTGGTATCCTTCAAATATATCACCATCATTTACTCTCATATCCCACTCAACAAGATTATTTCTTCATCATCTTACTCAAGGCAACCCCTCGATCCGCAGTAATGGTTCTGACAGAGCTGGCATTTCGGGTTTGGCAAGTCGATTGCACATCAATTTCTTTCCCGCAACAAGCACTTGCGCACCGATAATATGGCGTCATAACAGCGGTTCGAATGATGAGGAAAAGTTATGTGGGTTTGTGTTTCATGCAATTTGCATCTGGTATTTATATAATGAGATCCTAGTTGGTTAACTTGTTTTTTCCACCTCTATATTTGTGTTTCTTGTGATAACAAATATTTCTACACATTCTGGAAAAGTTATAGATTGGGGATATATAAATGCGGTCTGGGGCATTCACGAGTCGTTTTGAGTCATCAAACAATTTTTACAGAATCGTTTTATCAGAAGTATATAAACATCTGTTTGTGGGAGTAAAGTTTGATTACCTTTGCCTCATAGAAGTAAAAAAAAAAATCCTTCTAATTAAGTTTCCATACATCCAACCCATCATATTGCCCACGGGTTCAAAAAAGTATTTTTATTCGAAAGATGCTAAGGATAACTATGAAGTGTTGCCAAATTTGCATAGTTCCCCCAAAATATGTTTCTTAGATACTAAAGAAACATTTGCAATGCATATGTAGATGACATCAATTTTAATATCATCTACTTTCATCATTTTTTGAAAGTACCTCCTGATCTCTGCGGGCAGTTCTCCCAACCCGGCACTCAGTCTATTTTAAGGCTACCCCATGATATTTATTAGATCTTCAAGTTAGTAAAGATAGGAAGTGGCCTTTCAGGGGTAATTAACTCATAATTTTTTCACTAAATCAGCTTCTTATTTCTTCCTTGTGCACTTTATCATTAAACCATAATTATAGAGAACTAGATGGACAGCAAAGGTTTATTTTGATGGACAAGAAAGCCTGAATAATTTGAATAATAGAACACCTAACTCTGTTTTTAGAGAGAGGAAGTGCGTTATGGATAGGAAACGTCGTTGGATGATACAAAATTTACAACTTTAACACAAGAAGAAACAGGCTTGCTCTTTATAAACGTCATACGAGGCTTGCATCTATGACGTAAGCAATGGACATGGGTCATACAAGACTAAAGGCAATCAACCCCAAGATGTCCTCTACTACAGGCCTGTTTTCATCAGCTCGAGTTTGCCAAATAACCTGCTATTTTAAATAGCCTGATCACAAATTAACCAGTCAGCAGTTGCAATTGACGGGATACGGTCGAGAAAATATCCAGAGAAATCTTGGTCTTGTTTCCAAAATATCTCACTATTTTGAAAATATCTCGCTATTTTGGAAAAAGCGGGCTAATTCACATCCGTCCAAGCTAGTTTGTGATGAGCGTATCGGTCTGGTGATGACGCAATTTCGAGCTTCGGGATAATATCCCCGAGTCTGAAAATATAGTGGGTTATTTGGCAAACTCAAGCTGATGAAGACAGATCTTTAAGAAAACATAAATGTTAATGCCATTCTGGTTCTCCGCAGGGGATGTCTCTTCACTACCAGATACAAATTAGTAAAAAATGGGAAAACTTAAATTGAAGTCTTCAAAGTTCAATGCAAGTTTTGATTTATTCATACCTATATGTAACCGACCTCAACATTGATTCCAAACTACATGAAACTGATTATTGGCTATATCCGGGGTATTGTCATGTTTTTGTTTAGTTTGTTGTCGGCCTTTTGTCGGTCTCTTAGGTGTGACTGGGATATCAGAGAGAATGCGAGAATATGTCATTACTGGAACCCAAAGACAATCTTTATGGGGGAAGTACACCCTGATATTTAGTTGATTTCAATAGAAGCAGAAAAATGAGAGAAGCAGGTCAGTGGAAGTTCGAGGGAAAAAAATGATTAAAAGTAAGAAAGTTATGATTTTTTTATGGTGGAATTAATCAAACACTAATTGGCAACTCTGTGACATATATTGCGAGCTCCCCTCCTATATTTGCCCAATACTAAAAACTTTACAACTTTAGAGGAGCTTGCAAGATACGTCACAGTGTTGCCACATTGTGTTTCACTAATGACAACTTCAAAAATTCAATAACTTTCCAATTTTTAATTAGATATTACGCAAACTTTCACTAACTTGTTTCTCTCATTTTTATTTCATTTTCTTTGTTGCTCTAATTAAAACCAACTCGATATCAGGATGGACTTCCCCTTAAAGGTCTTACAGCAAGCTGGCCTGGGCAAAGAAAAGACGAGGTTCTAAAGAAACAATCAATTACCAGAGAGACTGATATGGAATGGAGTGATCATTAAACCCTTTATTGACACCCTTGGTAGGATGAGATGATGAAAGAAGATGTATACACCTCATCTCTCAATGCATCAGTTCATCTGTGAGGAGATAGGACCTGACAGAAGAATGCATTTATTACCAATCACAGTACCAGAGGACTAAAGCTGGGAAGGGTAAAATGATGGGGGAAGGGTAAGATGATGGGGGAAGGGTAAGATGATGGGGGGAAGGGTAAGATGATGGGGGAAGGGTAAGATGATGGGGGAAGGGTAAGATGATGGGGGGAAGGGTAAGATGATGGGGGGAAGGGTAAGATGATGGGGGAAGGGTAAGATGATGGGGGAAGGGTAAGATGATGGGGGGGAAGGGTAAGATGATGGGGGGAAGGGTAAGATGATGGGGGGAAGGGTAAGATGATGGGGGAAGGGTAAGATGATGGGGGAAGGGTAAGATGATGGGGCAAAGTTGGGGGTAGCTAGGGGGCAGGATGGAATCAGGAAGAATGCGATAATTACCAATCACACAACCAGAGGACCAGAGCATGGAGGGGTAAGATGATGGGGGAAGGTGGAGGGGTAAGATGATGGGGGAAGGTGGGGGGGGGGCTAGGGGGCAAGATGGAATCAGGAAGTATGCATTAATTACCTACCAATCACACAACCAGAGGACCAGAGCATGGAGGGGTAAGATGATGGAGTGAAGGTGGGGGGGCAGGATGGAATCAGGAGGAGTGTATTAATTACTAATCACACAACCAGAGGACCAGGGCAGGAAAGGGGTAAGATGATGGGGCGAAGGTGCATGGGGGAGGGGGCAGGATGGAATCAGGAAGAATGCATTAATTACCAATCACACTACCAGAGGACCAGAGCATGGAGGGGTAAGATGATGGGGCGAAGGTGGGGGGGGGGGGAGGGGGCAGGATGGAATCAGGAAGAATGCATTACTTACCAATCACACAACCAGATGACCAGAGTATGAAGGGGTAAGATGATGGGGGGAAGGTGGGGGAAGGGGCAGGATGGAATCAGGAAGAATGCATTAATTACCAATCACACTACCAGAGGACCAGAGCAGGGAGTGGTGCAAGAGATGGGCACAGGAGATGGGCAAAAAAAAAAGGATGAGGCAAAGAGAAGGGAGATATTAGGAGGGGGAGGTGGTGGAGCAATGGGGGGAGGCAAGATGGTATCCTTTTCAGAAAATCAGGGCCGGTGGGGAAGGAAAGAAGGGACGGAAGATGTAGGGGGATGCAGGTAGATGATAAGTTTGCTGTAAATCACTTCATAAGAATAAATTATTATTATTATTAAGGGGCAAGGAGGAGGCAAGGCATATCAGAGAGTGAGAGAAGAGATGGGATGGGAAGAGGTGGCTAGTAGCCTAATCAACAATTCAATAATATCTGTCAATCCATCAAAGAACCAGAGTGGGAGTGCAAGATGTCTTGATCATAATGACTGAAATACCAATGATGCAACAATATAGAGGACGAAAAACATAAAAGGTTCCATGACAGGGTTCTTCAACCTCTAGTTCTGGATGTAAAGAGGAAAACACAGACCAAAAAAAATGTATGTTTGACTAAACAAGAGTGCTCTCACTGATTTGATACCCAGATTGCCACTGAAGAATGAGTGCTCTTAGGTGATTGCAAAGGCAAAACAGCATCAAGAGTTCAAGAGTCTTTCAATTTGAAAATATTAGGGATGTTGTGGGTAATCAAACAAGCATGTTGTGTTCCTTTATCAGCCCCCTCCCTTCCTTTCTCTCCTCTGTCCCTCTCTTCTTATCACTTTACAAACTACCTTCCCCTCTCTCTGCTCCACACCTCCAATCCTTTCTCTCCCCCTCTTTACCCTCCCCAACCCCACTTCTCCCTCCCTCACCCCTCCCTCCCCCCCCCCCCCCCCCCTCTCTCTCTCTCTCTCTCTCCCCCTCCACCTTCCCCCTCCCCCTCTCCCCTCTCCCCTTCCCCTCAACCCCTTCCCCCTCCATATCTTTCTCAAATCTGTCTCATCCTCTTTGTCTTCCCCTTCTCCACTGTAGATCTCTTCAGTGTCAATGTGAACCACAGATTAAGGAGCCTCGAGCTGTCTCAACAGCTGACACCGAGCGTAAATGCAGCGATTAACTCTCATCTGATTTGACCAAGCCGCGAAAGTCTGCAAGGTTTTAAACAGCTGAACCGACTACAATCCCTGATTGAATCACGGCCTTTCATGGATTTGACTCTATCTTGGTTCCTGTTGGCGATTACTAAAAAAGAATGATGATTCTCTTTTTCAATTTTCATGAATGAATGTTGTCTCTAATCTGTATAGAGATGCAACCACCCCTCAACCCCCTCACCCCCACCTCCTTCCCCCTCCTTTCCCAGAAATTAAATGAAATGGAAAGGCACAGAATTAAAAATCCATGTGAAGAGTTCTGAAGACCAGTTTTTGACATTATATCTGAACTTTCCAATCCTTTACAATATAAGCAAGAATTTCTCATGATACATGAACAATCATTCTTTTCAAACAATATTTGTCTTTCAAAATTATGCTAAAAATTCTAAAAATGCCCTACGATTCTTTAATCATTATCACAACTATAGAAGTGATATAGAAATGAGAAAAATGATTATTTCTGCTTTTATGCCATCCAAATAATCTTGGACTAATTTTGTAAAGTACAAGTACATTTTCCAGTCATGCACTATTTAATTGTAAAATATAATTACTATTACTTTTCAAAATGTTGTTTCTCAAGTTACATTGCATCTTCAACTTAAAAGGATTAGACATCTTTGCCTCAGATTCTCAACAAAATCTGGCAGATAGCTCATGCTGTAATCATAAGTATAAACTTTCAGGTCAGTAAGGATTCCCATGACTTTAAAAAGCTGATCGCCTGTCTGATTATCAAGATATTTATGATTGGAATTCGAAATTTCAAAAAAAGTTTTCCCAACGTTTCTTTACTTTTTTGAAGTACATGATCATTTTGAAGCGCAATTTTTTGTTAGGGCTTCAATATTATACCATATCACAGAAATTGATAACAAGTAGGGCTAGGCATCTCATATTTATAAAACTGGAAATATTGTTAAACAATGCCTTTAAAACAAAAACAGAGGAAGAGTGTAGTATAATCATCCTCCATCATGCAATCAAGATCCTAGTGTAAATTGTTGCCACCCTACACTTTTGCTGGAGGAGAAACGTCTCAACAGGAGAATCCAGAACGGTTCTTTCTGGATCGCATCATCTGTCTGGGAGATGCTACTGGATACTTTGTATAGGATGTCTCTAGAAAATGTCTCTAGAAATGGCTAACTTGATATGAGAAACGGAACAAAGAGAATTACTTTCATCGTACATGTAGCAAGGAAAAGCAACAAGAATACATTTCAAGCAATGAAAAGATTTTCAAATTTGCCTGGTAAAGAAAATGGAGGTCATCTTATAAAGTTCAGAGAGCATATATCACCAATAACAGTTACCATATATCTGCAACATTAAAATTGGTCTATATAGAAAAGGTACTGGATATTTGTCTCACTCACTTATTTACCATCTATTAAGAGCCAGAAGGGCGTTAACTCAGTGTTACAGCATATGAGTTAATGCCCTTCTGGTTCTAAGAAGACATTATGATAATGAGACTTCAGCATCAATTTTCTCATATCTATAATGACTATCTTACATAGGCAAATTTGATAATTAAGTAGTTATCTTTAGATCTGTGATATGTTCATATGCAGATTTTTATTTTTTTTCTAAAATGAAATGACATTAGTTTCTGTTTTACTTTCAAATATCTGTTTACACTCCTATTCACATCGTTGATTGCCTGAGGTGTCATTTGATAATGTCATACAGCTATACATTGGATTTTGTAATTCATATTATAGTTTCTGTCCTATGTTAATTAACTCTATGTAAAAGTATACAAGTTAACACCCTTATAATGTGGCTCTATTAACATAAACCCTGTTTTAACTCTGGCACTGGTTAAAGAATTGATGTTTCCTCTTTTCAACTTGATTGGATCTTTTATTCTGTTTTAAATATAAAACACTGGTTATATCAACAGTTAATGATATCTCTGTTTTAAATCTGGCACTTGGTAAAGAGTTGATGTAAACTCCATTTTAACTAATACACTTGAGTAAAGATTTAATGCCTCTCCATGTTCAAGTTGTCTCAACAGAAAATTTATAGTCTTATTCACATTGATTAATGGAAGTTTCATTTCATACGAATAAACATTTGATTACCCACTTAAACTATAAACACCAGTCCACCAAAGAACTAATGTTGGTTACCAGGTAACCATCACTTGCATCCAGGATACCCTGCTCCCAACGACCAATCCATCAACTCAACAACCCTTCCATGACAAGACGATAATGATGCTCCTGTAATCTACCTGACAGGAACATGAAATACAATCGATGGTTAATGTACCAGCACCCACTCAAAACATAGTCATTGATAAATTATCAATAGATCACTCAATGTAAAGTAACATATACAAAAATGCCTCATAAAAGAGCAGAGATACACCATATAAATAGTGGTGGGTCCAAGAGACCCCACCCCCCCCCCTCCCCCGACCAAATTAAACCCTATCTAACCTTTCCCTTAAACAACTGTAATCCCGCTCCCTCCCCTCCCTCTCCCCCTCTCCCCTCTCATCCCCTCCCTCTCCCTCTCCCCTCCCTCTTCCCTCCCTCTCCCCTCCCTCTTCCCTCCCCTCCCTCCCCTCCCTCTTTTTCTATTATAGACATATACATACAATTTATATTCATCCAATTTGCTACACTGTACATGTAGAACTGAGCTAAATATCATCCATAACTCTTTATAACAGAACTTGGGTCTGTTCAAGTTTCAAATTTGCAGTGGGAAATGATGCCTATGATGTATTCCGTCATTACAAAAAGATATGTAGTCCTCTTATGCCTAGACGACCAACTGAAGTTTTCTTGAAGAGAAAGTGAAACACATTCTGTAGTCTACTCATGTCATAAATATGTAATCTTTCCCTGAATATAAATCATGTTCCATGACATTGATGTTAATCAATGTTACTGAAGCATAAATAATGAGTAAACAATTAAACTCGTCAAGAAAATCTTCAGGCAAAAAATAAATGTATGATGGCAACCCTACTTCCTAACAACCAGTACATTGCATACAAAATATATTATTCAAAAGTGTTTGTAGTACATGTACTTGTAAATGCTTCACAGTAAGTGTTTCTAGAACAAATGAACTGGAAAATTAAAATGTGTGGTTTAAGGTATAACTCATACTTTAATTATTGTAGACCAATAAACTTTGAAACAGAAAATCAAATAAATTTGCTTTAATTTCCCATCTAAACTTGAGGAAATGCATTGTTATATAACAAGAAGCATTGCACATCTCACTTAGGGCGCGTTCATGCTTGATTTTGACGGCCAGAATCAGGCATCTGTTACGCGTTTAGTTTAAAACACGATTGCGTTCATGCTCACTTTTGTAGAATCACCGAAAAACGGCGATCACGATCGCCGATCGTAAACTCACAAAAAGATGTGTTTACAATTTGTAAACGCGTTTAAATGGGGTCAACGCACTGACCTCTAGTGGGTCTACGTAGCATGCGCACACAGGTTTGCGAATCCAGCTGAAGGCCACCCAAGGAGAATTGCCTGGAGAAGTGAGCATGAACAGTGCACCGTGGAACTGCGATTACGATGAGCGTTTACGATGAGCGTTACAAATCGCTCATTCTGCCTTCAAAATCAAGCATGAACGCGCCCTTACATGTACAAAGATCACTGCTCTACCACTGAGTCTCAACAAATTAAAAGGAGAAAAGTACAGTCAATCTATATTCCTGTATCTTTTAACATACGGTACACATTCATCAGTATGCATACCGTTGTCACATAGTAGCCTTTGTTTCATTTATCCAAGAATAAAAAAAATTACCACCAAAATATTGACTTTTGCCTTTCAAGTAGATCTAAATTTGCAAATAAGGTTTTTTGTAAAGCAGTGTACCATGTCATATTCTGAATGAAGCTTGAAGAAAAATAATTTCTAGTGTAAACACACCCATTGCTGGAACACATGTAATGAATCATTTTGGGTAGGTACATCAAAGAAACAATTACTTTCCCCTGTGTGAACACAACCATCAAAATACTGGCTATTCATATGAAACAGTGAATCCCCATTTAGGTATCAGTTTTTCCCCCGGTGTGAACACGTTCATTGAATGTTTAGACAGGCGATCCATTGCTGGGAGACATGTGGTGAATCATACTAGGTATGCCCTAGCTGGCTAAAAATAATCCTTTCATTGGGTTATCATCACAAAGCCTCTAATATGAACAGCCCCCAGGCCTCTCACCTAACTCAAAGTCGTTCTCAGTCGACATGAACAGTCTTTATATTGAAGGGGGTTGGGGGGTGGGGCTCTATGGTGCATTGCACAATCAAGTCCATCCAGTCATACTGCTGACAGAATATCAGTCAAATTCAATCAATATTCATACTCTTTAATCAAAAGGAATAAATCACTGGAAAAGTAGAAGATTTTGAATCCTCAAAAAAGTTAAATCACTCCAAAATCTATAAAACATATAAATGGTTAACAGAAAAATGTGCAAATGGAAAACTTAATTTTGTATATAAACAAGTTTCAAGGCTTTCATGAAAGTTAACCTGCTTTCAAGTTGTGTATGTTTCAAATTAGACAATGCCCATAGAGATTCCAAAAAGTCACTGTGAACTATTTGTCAGCTATTAAAGATTGTTCGTTCGTGTCTCCATAGATCAAGATAGTTATGTAAAGTTCCTTCATTAAATTAAATTACATTAAAGATAACGGATAATCTATGTTACACTTACAGATACTCCAGACACAGGTTCTAAGAAATGCACTCCAAGCAATACAGGTGTTATTTGAAATCAATATGATTTTTGTCATTACCTAATGTGATCATAATATACTTCAAAAAAGCTTTCAACCATTTATAGCTACCTGTGGTGTATAGGAGGCCTCAAACTGCAGATCTACGTACAATCCAATTTTCATGTGCTGCCACAGTCATTAGCATGAGTGCATTTATCACCTGGTAGTCAGTATAACCATTTTGAAGGGGCCACTCAGGTTTCCTTCGATTGATACAAACCTATGCCAATATTTTCATCCAATTGTTCTTAATTAGTCATAAACTTCTGAGATTTTTGCCATCACGAATGCTTCTTCTGGCCTGCTCAGCTTCATTCCTTCATTTTTTCATGAATTCACTAATTTCACTTTTATTTAAAAATACTTGTACAGAGCAACACATGGAAATATGTTTTCAATTATGACATACCGGTAATGAATTTGTAACTATAGGTAATAATTATGAAAATTATGAAAATTATGAAAATGAGGAAAAGAGAAACGTTGAAAGGCCACAGGAGCCTTGTCGTCTGAAGTAAGTCCTCTTTAAAAAAAATCAATACAAATAATAGAGAGCTTCATGTAGAATGGTGTTAACTCTTCGTTAACTTTATTTGCTACCGATTGAAACCCTAGATTGCCACATGATACACTCTGCACTCTGTGTGTCAGAGGTTGAATATGGCAATCCACTTTTTATTCAATTAGTTGACTAAGCAAGTAAAATGTTTAATGGCACATTGTTTGAGTACATAATACACTTACACTCTACACTGTATGTGTGTCAAATGTTGAATATGGCAATCCACTGTTTGTTCAATTAGTTGACTAAAGCAAGTAAAAAGTTTAAATGGCACATCGTTTGAGTACATGATACACACAGGTGTGCCAAAGGTTAAATGTGGCAATCTACAATTTGTTCAATTAGTTGACTGAAGCAAGTAAAAAGTTAAATAATATGAGTTAACATCCTTCTGGCTCTCAGCTGACAATAAGTTACTCACTTGTAACTTATTTATTCCATGATTCTTCAGTCTCATAACTGTATATCAAGTTCTAAGTAATATTAAAGTTAATGGTCACCATACATATAAAATGTACTCACCCACGTTCGAATTCAAACGTAAACATACGGCAAAACATCAACTGCACGCATTGGTTTTTATCATATTACATACATTCAAGAGCCACGTGAAAAAGATTACAACCAAAATCATTAGCAATCAATAATGTGTCTTACCTGTAGGCTACAAAATCATTAACGGGTCCTGATGACCGTTTCTTATCGCAGTTTATATTCCAATCATCATCATTATCTGGCTAAAATGCGTGTTTCTGCCTTCCTGGTCGCAGCTAGCGTGTCGCATGATCAGGTTTCAAAATAAACCATTCAAGGGCCTGCTTCCCGTCAGGAAACGAAACTAGCAATATAACAATTAAAGACCCGTTTCCACTTACTCTCAATCAAGAATTAATGTTGTGCACAACCCCTTAATGTGTTAAGAGGTCTGTCTTCATCAGTCAAGTTGGCTAAATAGCCCGCTATTTTGTGATCGGGAAATTACCCCTTCAGGCTGGTGAAGATGAACCACATTTTGCAAACTAGCCCAAGATATCGTGGGAAGATTTCCTGAGCAAATAGATCGACTGCTATTTCGTGATCGGACTAATTTTCCGGATCAGAAAAAGCATGCTATTTGGCCAACTCGAGCTGATGATGACAGGCCTTAGGACACTAGCCTATATGGGCGATTGGGAAGTAGTCTGCATGCACAAACCCTTGTTTAATAGTGGTTTTGTGTCACAGTGTCTGCACTATGAGACTACAGTAGGCATCTCTTGGGCCCTGTTTCATAAAAACTCATCAATAACAATTAAATTATGAATTACTATGAGAAATTTACTCTTAGCTAATCAAATGCCACAATTTCAGTAGCTTATAACAGTTGTTGTAACATGTTAGTGATAACAAGTTTCATGAAACAAGGGCCCAGATGTACTTTAGCTACTTCTGACACAGGCAGAGACTGCATGACATCTTGGCTCTGCTAAAGGCTTCAGGGATTGTGGTAAGTGTCAAATTAGAGTCTGCGCTGGCAGACTCATCGGCAGTGCTAACTGGCCTTTTTATAAAATGTGCAAGCAATACATTTCATCAGAGATCTAGGGGTATACATGGATTGCATAAAAAATTAATGCTCTGAATTAATCATATAATGTATTCACAATGTATTCACATGATGCGGTTATAAATCAGATGCCTTGTTAAAGCACAATCCATACAGATGAGTTCTTATCATTGAAAAATTGCTGTTACATCCTGAACCGTATGCTATTGTTTAGTGTTCTCATAACATGCTTCTCCGTAACCAGCTCCTATGAAACTTGATACAAACTTAATGTACTTTCCACTGTGCACGGCTCTGGTTTCGTTTAAAATGTGCAACAAATTCAAGCTCTCTTCAGCCATTCATCATATGCAGGGCATGGTACCTTTTCACAGCGAGTTACATTAAGGATTCTATTGTTCTATTGTTTGTGCTATTTTCTTGCATTATTTGACCACTATGGATAACATTCGAATAGCGGGAATTCCGCTAAAAAGCATGTTTCATTGGCGCTTTGTAGCCGTTAAAAAGTATAGTTTTGATACTTTTTATGATGTGCATGATATTTCATTATTTCTTGAACAGTGTACATGCATCATTACAGAATTATGAGTGACTTCATGTAGTGTACACAGTTCCATGTAATATTTCATTTTCATTATGTTTGGAACCGAGCAGGGAGTCGGAGCAATTAATAGACTCAGGAAAACTGAAAGTTGTGGCATGAAACTTTTGCAATTCTCATTCCCCCCGGCAATTGCCAGGTACCCATTTACACCTGGGTGGAGAGTGGCAAATTTGTGAATATGGGTGTTGTGTTCTAGCTAGACATCATTGGACTAGCTGTCAATCATAAGGTTTGAGGTTCAAGTCCAAGCTTTAGCAATGTCCTTTGACATGACATTAATCTAATTTGCCGCTCAGCACCCAGGAAAGAATGTCTACATTTGAGTAGAATAGAATAGAATTTATCATTTATTGTCTTCTTCCAAAACAAAAGAAGAAACTTTCCATCCAAGTGAAGTATATCTTTTGTATTGCCCTAACTATTAAAGGTAATGTTAATGTAGCTGCCTTTACCATTATTGGCCGTGTGAACAGTGCAAAATGGTAGGAATACTCCTTAAGGACTACACAGACTTGAAATCCATGCAGTGACCAGGGGCAGTGTAAAAAAAATACTTTTCTGTTCACAGGAGCTGTTTTAGGAGTTGGTGTTAATTGTACAAGTGCAATTTTATCAGTGATTCAATGTACCGTATTAAAATGTTTTTTGCTCTTCTTCAATTAACCAGAGCACATTCAGAGCTTTTGAGAGCTACTCACTCACCACTCCCATCATTTTGTTTCCGCTGACTTGGCTAATTAGGGGTGCATTCAATCAACACTTTTTCACCTTAGAATCACGGTTTTCAAAGACGTTAGTTTAAAACACGGTTGCATTCAAGCGATTTTTCGTCGGTCGTAAAAATAAACGTGTTATAACAACAAAAACATGAAACGCTGAAAAAGATGCATTTTTAACATGATTCTGCAGAATCACGGTCGCCAAAATTTGGCGTTTTGATTTGCGATTCTAGCTTTTAAAAATTGCTTAAATGCACCCTAAGATAAAAACGTAAAGCAAAAGATGGCCTTATTAGGCCATAATTCGCCAACACCCAGACTCAGTGGAATACCATTAATGGGTGTACAAGTCTGCACACAGCAAACCTGTGGTCCCATCAAGAAATACCCCCTCGTCTCTCAGAGAGTCTTTGGTTGAGGGAAATGTAACATTATAACTTGACCATATGGGGATGGGAGGAAAATGCGGAGTATTACATAAGGCCAGTGTATCATAAAAAAATGAAGGCTTATCCTGGTGATTGACAACGCATGTTTTTAGGTGAACACCGGTATGGTGTCAAATTACCCACGATCGAGAGCCCACTTTTATGTGTCTTTAAATATAAAGCAGAGATGTCACTGTAACACATTATCATATCATTATTACAGTATCATATTCTATGCTACATCTCCTGCACTGACCTCCCATTACATAAAATCTTGAACCAAGGCCAGTGTAATATCCCATTTCACTACTGTAGCTGCTGTCTACCTAAGTGCAAATATTACTTTCCTGCTGTGAAAGCAAATTAAAAATCACATCATATGGTTTTATTTTTCTTATAAATGCTGGTATATACAAAAGTGACCTTACAAAGTTCAAACCATGGAAAAACAATAAAGCAAGGAGGATAGAAACATAGCTTGGAATACGATCTCTGGTAGAACGACAAGAAACATGATACATTTGAAATTGAACTTGATGAGGTAATACTAAGAATATTGATAATTATGTTTACCAAGGGAATTGGCATCAGTGATTCCCGAGGGCCCTGCAATTCTCATACCCTATAAATTGCCAGGTACCCATTTACACCTGGGTGGAGAGTGGCAAATGTGGATTAATGTCTTGAACCCTCAACCTCTGGGTTAAAGGTTCCAGTGAATGAACCACCATACAATGATATCTCTATGTGATCAAGACAAATTATGAATACCTAACCATCTTTACTAAAGATACAACATTCTTTCTAGCAGCATGGCTACCACATCATACCAATTAAGAGAACATCATTTACCTGTACTTAGTCGATTTATCATACAGTCCAATATTCCATATGACTTAAGCCCCTTTCACACCGGATCTGCGTAGAGTTGCGTACCGATTACGCCAAAATTAGGCTGCGTATTCATGAAAAAAATGTTGCTTTGGCGTAGTCCCTGCATAGGTTATGCGTAGGCTGGCGTACGATAGCGTAGTTACATACCCTGTGCAAAGGCACCGCGTACCTACGGCGTATGCAATTTGCTACCCTACCCGTACGATTGCGTATAACAGGCGTAGGGTTGCATACGTTTACCTAGGCCTGGCGTACAGGTTTGCTTATGGTAGCACAGGGTTGCTTTCTGTGTGCGCAAGCTTTTATTGCTTCGTCAGACTGGCGTAGGGTAGCGTAGGTATGGCGTACAGTAGAATAGTGTTGCGTAGTGTTGCGTAGACTTGCCTAAAAAATTCGTACTTTCTGCGTCTAGTGTCTATACCAAAGATATTTGAAAAAAATTAAGCGTGTCGGCCTCTAATTTTTTTAGTCCATCTTGCGTACCCCTTTGCTTAGGGTAGCGTAGGGTAGCATATACTCGGCGTAGGTGGTACGTACGACAATACGCAACTCTACGCATGGCCCGGTTTGAAAGGGGCTTTAGGGTGCGTTCAAGCGATTTTTTGACGCTAGAATCACAAATCAAAACGCCGTTAAAAAATATGGTTACTGCGGGAGAGCATTCAAGCGATTTTCATCAATGCTGATTCTCGCTCATTTTTAAGCCCAGCCACTGCTCATCACACTGCGCAGTTTGACCCAGGAAGTATAAGTCAACTATGTTTACAGTCAACTGTCGGCCAAACCGGAAGCAGGCCACAATAATGGCGTTATAGAATCATGATTGAGACCTCTGTTTAGAGACAAAATTGGTTGAAATCTCTTGAACGCAACCGTGTTTTAAAGTAAACATCTTGCAAAACCATGTTTCCAGGGTGAAAAAGTATTGCTTGAACGCACCCTAAGCAGAGAACTGAAAGGTAATAACACATGACTTGTTCGCGACAAGAAGCAAGTAGAAAAGTTTTGAACATCTTTACCCTACCTTCCGCACTGTAAATGACGACAATCAAAAGTAACAATCCAAGCTCAAATATTCACACCAAATTCAAAGTTTCCGCTCGATCCACAGCTGTCCATCAGTTCCGCTACTAACTAACCGCCAAAATAGATTCCCTCCGTATACCGGTGAATTACAAGAGGATTTAACGATCCATTAGAAAGACCGTCCATAAATATCAGCTCGTAGCCATTTTCAAACCACTCATGCTTTCATCCATTTCATCACTTTTTCTAATGAATGGCAAAATGGCAAAAATCTACTGGTAGATCACCTCATATTACTCTAAATGCGGTCGTCTCCCCATATCGCACTTTTTTTTCTTTAAAAGCTGGCACGTGTGAGGTAGCAGACGAGCATTAATCGAGACAACGCATTATTCACCATCACGAATGAATGGAGAAGTGGTTGAAGGGCTCCAAGAAGTTTATTTTAGACTAGTCTACATTCTCAGAACTATTTCTTTCCTGCATCATAAATCAAATTCAATGAATCAATCCCAATTACTATTGTATCCATATCCTCATACATTGCACCATGGAGGTTTAGCATGCTATTTCACTAATGATTATTTTTTCGCTATTTCATTTTTAGTGGAGCATTTCTATTATGACTCAACTAATAATATCTTAATGTGTTTTGGGAAATGGAATGTAAATAAATCATACTGACAAAAGAGATTATCAAACAAAATGTATTGGTATTATCAAATAGTCTTGAGAAACAAGCTCAATTTTGCTCATACCCTAGAGTGTAGACATACATGTAGGCCATCATCTGTCTCTTAAAGCGGGACTGCACTTCTTGTAGCTACTTGGGCCTTCTATAAAGCCAACAATGCCTACTGTAAGCGGTACCCATTGATCCTCCATGGTCCCCTTTTTCCTATGTTAATTGAGAGCTGATTGGATGAGATAACCACCTGCCAGTAACCATGCAGGGAGGTCTAATCCCTCCTGGCCAAACTAGTGCAGATAGGCTTTAAACCATTTATTTAAAAGCACTACATCATACATACAAATTCTTCTAAACATAGCCGGTTTGCCTATAAATGTACATGTATTGCATTTTCACATACGTAATACTTTGGCAATACTTTTTTCTTATTTCTCTACATTTTTATCCTGAAAGAAAGTGGCCTCTTCAGTCCAGATTTCAATAATGTATGCCACTATGGTTTGAAATGCCAAGACTACAAACAAAAGGAATATTTCATTCTCTTTGAGAGGGATGCATAATTCCATTCTGCTTGAGGGAGGGGGAGGTTGACAAAGCATACATGTGAAAAAGTGCACCATCTAGCTGAATGCACAATGTACAATAATAGATCATCTGAATCACTCATGTATTCTCTTTAAATCACACATACCACCATTGAAATTTCCTTTTTCAAATAAAATATCTGAAAACCACAAAATCTCCCTCTGTACACCTATTGTGCAGTTGCATTTTCATTCAATTTTGGTGTGAATTACCATTTTCTCTACAGGACGGATTCTTTAGACTGGATTTTTTTGTTCAACTGAAACATTTTTTAACAAAAGGTTGGATAATTTTACTTGCTATCCACAAAAAAATGTATTTGTTGAATTTTGTTCTAGGTGGTAACTTCTCTATTTCCAATAGATTTATGAGGAAAAGATTGAATTCTATGTATTAACACATCATCATGGAACTTAACAATGGAATATGTTTCAAAGGATTCAGATTTTAAAGACCCTTAAATTCCAAGAAAGCTTTTATTTCTGACCCCAAAAAGAGACAGAATTATGCAATAATGTGTGTCAAAAGAAAAAGAAATATGAACTCCCATTTTAATGACCCAATCTTCCTTTTTCAAACAAACCTCCAATGTTTATTATTTCAAAAATTACTCTCAAATCATGATAAATTGAATAAAATTACAACAAAACCAGACGATTGATTACATGTCACGTCAACAGTTTTTGATTTGCTCCATTGACAATTTCCAATAACCTGAATATCTGAATATTTCAGCAAAATGTATTTGTATATTCATAACAACTGAAACTAATCTAAAAAAGGACTCCATTACTGAGCTTGATAACAGGATGCTGTACAATATCATCACACGCAAAGCATCAAAAGTGAACAACATTTACAACTTCTTGTGGTTAGCCCACTATTGACATGTGATATCTCATAATCATTGATGATCAGTTCAGGCCACAGGAAATTAACACAAAACGTAAAAAGTGACGTAGTATACAGACTCATCATCGAACAAAAGGGGCATATATAAGGCAAAGAAACATCATATAAAGAAACTTGTCTCAAGTTAAGAAAATTTGAATGACAGCTGTCGGGTACACTAGTGCATGCTCACCATAAGCCCCGCTCCGTTATAGTACCATTTTAGTATGATACATTTTTGAATTTGAAACGACACTCAAAACATTTATTTTATTATATGACATTTCTTCATTCTATGTTCAGACTGGCAAAAGGATTATTAGTTAATTAGGATATTAGGTTATTAGGAAATCTCATACAGAAAAAAGGATAACTTAAAGCTAATCTTGAGCTCTGGTATACTAAAGGAATCGTAATTTTAGAGAAAACTACTTTGATTTGTTCTGGATTGTTATCCTGTCATTGTTGTTTGAACCAGTGAAATAAGATCAAACGCACAATAAAAAACCTTTGGGCATCATCTTCAATAAAAACCACAACTCCCATCTGCACATAAAGACCTGTGTTGAGCACATAATGCATGTCGGGCTACTTTTATACCTAGACTTTCGTCTTCTCTGCTCATTACTCGATCAGCCCTATACATTTTCTACCAAAAGTTTGGCACATGTTATTTATTTGTAAACATTCATCATAACTTTTGTTGGATTCTGTGAGAATTTATTTTCTGTATTTACCAGGGCCCCGTTTCACAAAACTTGTCATCACTGACAAATGACAGTTTTTGACATAAACTACCGTAATCCCTGCTTCTGATTGGTTATCAGCAGATTTGTCAATGATTTTTGTCATTTGTCATTGAAAAAGGCTTTGTGATTGAAAAAAGGCTTTGTGAAATGGGATCCAGAACTCAAGTTTATCTTTAAGTGAGTAGCTGAAGTTGGAAACCACATTATTTGAGGTTCTCACGGATCTGGGCCGGATAGAATAGGAAGCATGACACGCACATTAAAAGGTGACCTTCGATGACAAAGTTTTGGCAATGGCCCAAGTTTGTGTGTGAATGAAGTATAGAATAACATTCATAACATTCATATTAAAGTGCATACTGTGTGTTATTACAAATGTCTATAAGGTTTTCCATATTACAAACAAAGCCCGAGATAGACCTATACCTTGGATTAATCGCAATACTGGCAAAACTGTGTTGACTTAATTCTTTCTCCTGCAGGCTCATTCTAAAATACAAATGCCCTCAATAACTTTTGCAAAGTATGCTACAAAATAATATTGCAAAAGTCACATTGCAAAGTTGTAAACATTTTTTTCTAGCAAGAGATAAGGCTTTTGCATTATTCAGACCCAGGGGAGCTATAGCTTGGAATACATTTTAAAAGATTCATTACTGTAATTGTACATACCTGTAAATATGAATATATTTCTAAAATGGTTTATATTTTTCGCTTACTGTTACACATACTTTTCTAAGGTACATGTAGGTAAAATACATGCAGACTTGTGCATGTTCCTTCCAGGGCCAGCTATCATTAGTAAATTGCCTAGAATAAATTAATATTACAACTCAAATACCGAATTCATAACAGTTTGTGTACATACCTGAACACATGCAGCTACAACAAGCCTCAAAACACATTGGACCATATACACCTCCCAGTCTTAATTCACAGCTCACCATGCAAGGCCTGTTTGTATGCAATGAGTACCAAGAAGTAATGTTATGGTAGCACAGTTATAACAGTATAAACGTCGATTCACAAAGCCAATTTCATATTTGCCCCTCTTACCATCCCCCTGTCTGACCGACAAGGCCAATTGCACAGCCTGGCGGTGCCTTAGGCTTGTTATTGTGCGATGCCACGCGACCCTCTTTTGTCCATTAAGTGCTTGGTCTGATTCATATATCGTGCATTCACATTTTCAGGAGTGAAGCAGGATTGTTAACAGTTCCTAAACGAAGCAGTAAGGGAGATATAGGAGAGATATTTGGACAGATTTGATGTAAAACAGAGGGCAATTCCACATCATAACCTAAAATTATCAAACTTGATATCTGCTTTGGGAACTAGTGATATGTTACACTCATTTTTGTTAATGTCAAAACAATTTTAAATAAGTATTTTCTGACAAATTATGTAGGAGACCTCAGCTCATTTGCCAAGTGAAATTTGATTAAATTTGACATTTTCCATTTTAATATTTCCTATTCCTGCTTTGTTCTATGTGAGAAGTGAGAATAGAGAATCAGGATAAAATCCTGATTCTAGCAGCTAAAAACAAAATTGTGCCCTTTTCATCCAGTTAAAATATCTACAAAAATGATGTAGCAGATGACTGTTTTACTTCATCATCCATTTATAAAACATTCCTAATGACTTTATTATGAAAGCATGTTTTTTCAATAATCAATTTTTTCATTCCATTTTAATGAAAATAAATACTCTGAAAATAGGAAAGTTTGCAATGAATCAGTTGTAACTACAACTTGTAAAACTAAGAAGCAATGAAAATAGAAAGACATTTTTGGTAATGCAACAAAAAAAATCTCTACAAATTCTCTACTATACATTAAATCTCTTGCATCTTCACATTGGTTTCATGACTGCTCATTTTAGATCAGAATATTCTAATAGTCCTCATTTTAAGCTTTAAAGGGATTGGGTATCTTTGCCTCAGATTCTTTAAAAATCCTGGATTTAGCTCATGTTGCAACCATAATTATAATCCTTAAGGTCAGCCAGGAATCCCATGGCTTTTACAAGCTGATCATTGGTCTGATTATCAAGATATTCATGATTGGAATTAGACATTTCACTTTTTTAAACTACAGTTTACTTGTATTGGGAAAATGAGTATGGTAAAACCGGTCACTCAATGATTTTTACTTTTTTGAAGCACTTCATGATCATTTTGAAGCACACTTTGTTTAGGGCTTCAATATTACACCATATCACAGACACTGGTAGCAGGTAGGGCCATGCATCTCAGATTTGTAAAACTGGAAACATTGTTCAACAATGCCTTTAACAAAATAAAGTATATATATCCATGACAGGATTAATCTCAATTAAGAGGCCCATCTCCCAAACGCCAAATTGATCTCGACGCAACTATAATAGCGAGTTTCCTATCCTCGCTGATGAACAGATACGGTAACCTAGCGATGGTTAGATAGCTGGAGTTACAGCATGATCCTGATTTCCAATTAATTAGCAGGGTGATGAAGCAGGAATAGAATAGTGATTCTCTATGAGTGATGTGTACAGAAGGTTGAGAATTGTTTTGATGAGGTACAAGGTTCAAGTTTATGTGTACATGTACATCTCTCTCTCTCTCTCTCTCTCTCTCTCTCTCTCTTCTCTCCATATTCATACTCCAACTCTTTCAGCTCCCTGCTCTATCTCTATACATTGTCTTATCTTTGTGTCTTTCTGTCTGTCTGACTGTGTCTCTCCCCCCCCCCCCCCTTCCCTCCATCACTCCCTCCTCTCTCTTTCTCTCTCTCCTCTTTCTCCTTTTCTCTTTGTCTTTCATTTCCTCTTTTGCTACATCCCTTCCCACTTGTTCCTCTCTCCATCTCCCCCCCCCCCCTCCCTCTCCTCCTCTCTCTCTCTCTCTCTCCCCATCTCTCTTTTTTTTCTCTCTCTTTTCTTTCTATCTCTCTTTCTCTCTCTCTCTCTCTCTCTCTCTCTCTCTCTCTCTCTCTCTCTCTCTCTCTCTCTCTCTCTCTTTAACTTTCACATCTACCAGCCATATACCTCCATACTTCTTTTTCATACACCTCATCTTCCACGTCTTCATATTTTAAATATACGTCAAACCCACAAAAGCGGGCAATTTACTGAGATCTGCTGTCAGAAACTAATTAAAACGCTATTCAAATATCCAAAATTTCCCCATGTCATCAATCTCTCTCTCTCTCTCTCTCTCTCTCTCTCTCTCTGTCTTTCTTCTTCATTTCTGCTTTCTTTCATCCAAGCTCAAGTGCTTCAAATGTCATCTTTTCTGTAAATTTTCACCCACAAATCTTCATTAAACCTCTTCAAGGCCTGCTCTCATGTTTCCCTCCTCCCAATTTCCTCCTTCCCTGTACTTCCAATCTCCCACATCACTCTACGTTACCATGGAGATCGCACATTTTCACTCCAATCCTGAAATTGACTTGCCTAACAGCAGTTTTCTAACGTTTCCTTATTAATCCGTCAAACCTGCCTGAATAATGATGCAGCAACTCCCGAGTATTCATGATAATGAATACACCTCAAGACGCCATTAGACCGAAAAACCCCAAAACCTACTTTCAAGACCGTGGTTCTTTTGTTGATACCCACTATTAGAGGTTTTGACACTTTCAAAATGAATGTATCGCGTTTCAGAAGACAATCGTTTACTGCTACGATCTGACGTTCTTTGTCTTGGTGACAGGATGCAGGCTTTGGGACTGTTCGCACTGAGATTTAATAGCAATCTCCACAATCGGAATCTCAAGAAGAGTCTTCAAATTGACAATGCTGTAACGTTCTTTGTTTAGACCTTATCTAAAAAATTTGGCAAATAAATTGTTCAAATATGCATTTAAAAACCCAAGTCTTTCTCTCCCCCTTCCCCCCCCCCCCCCCCCCCTCAAAAAAAACCTTGCTCTCTAGCAATATTCCCTTTCTCCTTCTACCTTTTTCACTCTTTCTTCTCTTGCTCTCCAAACAAACCAAAACAATAAGTTACCACTGCATAAACTTTGATTTCTTAAATCTTCATGCCCGAAAAAGAAAGGTTTTCAGGACGTGACTGTTGAAAGAACGTCACAGTTGCACCCCAAACCCTTAAACACAGTCTCCTAATGAAGAGACAGAGATCCCAAACCTAGCTTCCACTTGAAAGGCAGGAGTGGACAATTGACCTGACTTTAACAAATCAAAGGGGCTAGAGACCTGTTAAGAGGCAGTTAAGAGGATTATCATCCTTGACTTATCAGCCTCCTAAGTGCCTGTTAAGTACCCATTACCACCTTCTATTCAAAACAGTATTGTTGGGTGGAGGATTAGTGGAAAAGAGTTAACACACATTTGTAAATTTATTTCAACTCTACCCCAGCTTCCCGGCCCACTTTACCAGTTTTATATTTTACTTTAAAAAGCTGCATTTTAATCCCTTCTCGAGATGATCTTTCAAGTGTTGAATTGTTACTTTTAGTTATTTGTCTCATTGTTACAGTGAGCAGTGAATAATTTTCACGGGACTTACTTTCATAATGCATCTACATGTATGTACATGTGTATGTGTTTAATTTCTGTAAGAAAGGCGCAAGCTCGTATCTCTTCTTAAAGTCAATCTCTTCATAAAGGTATCTCTTCATATGATAAACACAACACTTTTTTTGAAGTTGTGATTAAAGCCCTATACTGTAGCTGCCAGGAACTGGAAACAAATTGGGAAGGAATATTTAGAATTCCTCCTAATTAATTTCATTTTAAGGGGAGTATTAGGGCATGATAGATCACTTCCTACACCGCTTTCCTCATGGATGTCTCAATCTACAAATCGGCCTCTCAGAGCCAGAAGGATATTAAATCATCTCATTTTCTTTGCTGTTATTGCCTTCTGGCTCTCACCAAACAAACTCCTCTAGAGAGGTGCATTCCCATTAGTCCAGACAACCTCATGCTTGAGATATTAAACCAATTAGCACTTCTGAGGAAAAAGTTTGAGTTTGATGTTCGAAGTTTCCCTGAAGTCGAGCAGTCCAGACTTGCACAAATAATTGTCTCAAGGCACAGGAAAAGCATATTTCAAATGAGTTTCCATCAGTGATTTAGCTTCTGTTTTGTCTCCAAATAATGAACTATTTCACAAGCAAGCCCCAATTTACTTAGGATAGCTAGCAGCACTTGACTTGTAATTGCATTTTCACTGCAAATCACAAAACTCAAGTAAGTTGCGATTTCGCCAGACCCTGGGTGCCGTTTCCTCAAACTAGTTATCAATGACAAGTTACAATAACTGTTATAAGCTACTGAAATTGTGGCATTTGATTGACTGAGAGCAAATTTGCCATAGAAATTTAGTTGATAGCAAGTTTGATGAAACAGGACTCAGAGTAAGCAGGCTATTTTCGCCAAACCCGGGCTAATGAGGACAAGGCTGAATATCATGAATCAGAGGCAAGTGATCACTTCCAGTGTAATTCACATAGGAAATCAACAAAGGTCACATACTCATGTATCCATCTCTCTTCAGTGATGTACATTCAGCGGAAGAATGTCTTCTCTAGATCAGCTGCATTATCACAGGGAATGTACATGTACACCCAATCACAATACAAACCATGATCAAAGGGTTAAAGGGAAATCCAACCAACCTTGTAATCTACTTCTTTTAAAAAAAAAGGTTGTTCCTGTAAAGGTGATCTGTGTTTTAACAAGCTGTCCTTTTTTACAGACCACCTCTTTTCCACATTTGTTAAAGTAATTTATAACTGTTTCATTGTTAATGTATTTATGCTAGTTGACGATGAAATTGTTGCTACTGTTCCTGAATGAAATATTGCTTTATGAAAGTGGAGAAAAAAAAAATCTTGAATCTTGAACCTTGATAGTGAACTACTCTAGAAGAAAGAAGAAAAATCAGAGAAGCATCCTGATGAAAGTTTGAATGAAATCAGACAGTAATTGTTGAAAGTTGCAATCACTATTAGGTATGGGCTCTTCAAATTGGCTGAATCAGTAATGTCTCTGTGATGTAGTGGCGGACACCTTTCCCATTTATTCCAACACACAAAATCACTAAATTTATTTTGGCCCAACTCATAGAAGGACCCACATGTGATCTACTGTACCTACCTACCTGTAGATGGCAATGGTATTAAACCTCAACACAAAACCTACCATTCACTATATCACTTGTTTCATCTGCTTGAGGGAGTGAAAGGGTTAAAGGGCGTTCCTTAGGGAGAGCGGGATGAACGAGGGAGGAAACGGCATGCCTACCAAATTGATCTGTGTCATCCACTTCCTATGGAACCCACACAGGAAATCATTGGATGGAAGACCCCTTCAGGGAAAGTCTCTGGATGACTCCTTACACCTTCTCCAATCCTCTCACCCCCCCCCCCTCACCCCACCCTCTCATCCCCTCCCTCCCATCCCCTCCGTTATAGAAGAGGTATCATGACAGTATAGGCTATACCTGATCTCATACATGGGTCTGATGTTGCATGTAACCAGGCTCATCTCCATCCACACTCTACACTTGAGTTTTTACAAAGTTACAGAGATTTTAATCATGATACTTTTTGTTTGTTAAACCTAACCTGTTTGTCTGATTCTTCTATTTTCCCTACTATCTCTATTCCATTTTATTTTTCCAATTTGTACAATATTTGTATTCATTTTTAAATAATTTTTAATTATTAGTGATGATATATTTTGTAACGTTGTCTTCTTTAGAATATCGACTCGCTGAAAAACAGCCTTGTTGCTGAAAGCAGATTTATTTTTAATCATCATTTTGAAATAAACAAAACAAATAAAACAAGACAAACACTACACGGCCGCTTCTAGCCTTATTCAACCGTGTACTTTTGTATCTAAAGTGTACATGTATTTAAATCCTCCTTACACAATGTCAACGAGCCAACATTACGGCTGGCCAATCCCTCGATCCCCCCCTTCTTCCTTGACAAACACCTAGTCCTTGCTTATATATCTTGCCCACCACTGCACGTAGGCTGGCTACCTTGTACTTGTAGTTTTAATTAAGTTACATTGATTGCCAATAAGGCATAGAATTGCATTCAAAATACTTGTGCTTGTTTACAAAGTATTGAATGGTCAAAGCCCAAATTACTTGTCTGAATTATTATCTTTTAAATCACATCATATGCACGTAAAGCACACAGGACAAGCTGCTTCTAATTAAGCTACCTAACACACAAAAAAAGTAACTCTCGGAGATTGTGCTTTCAGTTGCGCCCCTCCAAAGCTTTGGAATAACCTACCACTAGACATAAGAAAAGACTACCGGTATTTGTTGCTGTCTTCAAAGTTTTGTTGAAGATGCAGTTGCTTTTGGGAGCTTTTGAATAGTCTTTTATTGTGTGTCTGTAAAATAGGCACTGTATGGAGTTTTGTTTCCATCACGGCGCAGTAGAATATATTTATACAGTAGCTGCGCTATATAAATTGATCCGATTATTATTTTCACTTTAAGATTCCACTGACTGCAATAGTTAAAAACAAAAAACTAAAATGGTGCCGTGCAAACTCTCCTCAGAACCTATTAGTCCTGTTTGAACAGTGCAAAACGTGTACAGAAACTAAAAGAAAATTGTACAAGGTTACCCAGGTCAGCCAAACCTCAAGATCATCAGAACAAAGATATTAATTGGATATTTGATCAGAAACCAAAACACTTTTCTCTGTAAATTGGGAAAAAAGCACGTCCCCTGAAACTATAAACATGTTTAATAGGCACCGTATGGGTGATACATCACAGGCTGTTAAAACGCAAGGGCAGTTTTTTTAATTACTCTCTTAATCAGGTTACATATTTTAGTATACTCTATGATTGTATTAACTTTATTACTAGAGATAGAGTGTCAAGATAAATAATACATCTGATTTGAATTCTATTTATCCAATATGTCGACACCTGCATGGGACCGTATTCAATTCCGTAGACGGATGAAGTCAGTTCGTTTTACTTGGCTAGAAGTAATGTGCCTCAACTCATATTCAGAAAACACCTTAGTATTTAACATTAGCAAGCCGGCATTTAAAGGCAACATACAAACTGATTGTGACGTCACGTTGTCAATCCACAATAATACGCAATTATAACTTGTCACATTAAAAGTGTGCTAATATAATTGTGCGCAGCTTATGGTGACTGCGTCAGTGAAAACTGAATATCTAGGTCCTAAAATTCCAGAAAATCAGAATATTCTGGATTATTCGGAAGGGTTAATTGGCAGGTATGCTATAACCTGTAAACTCTCTGATGATCTTTAAAAGCTAGACTACCGATAGTTCCTTTAGATAACAAGCAGGTGAGGGACAGAGAAGGAACCAGGGTCAGTTTCTATCCAGGGTATATGGTCAACAGGAAGAAGGAGGTCAGCTACCTCGGAAAGTCCAGGTCACTATAATATACACACCTTGCAATTTGTTTGTTCACAAGTAACTTTCCAACACAGAGAGAGAGGTATAATAAATTTTTGAAGCCTAACCCTAGCCATAATTCTAATCCTACCCCTCATATTATAGCATGATTATCAGTACCCCTAATTAACCCGGCCTAACCATAACTTAACACTAACACTAACCATAACTAAACCCTAACACTAACCCTAACTGCAACCTGAACACCTTACCCTTAACTCTAAGCATTATCCCCAATTTCTCCATCTATTTAATAATTGCCCTTATGGTATGTGGGCAAAATTGGGATCTTGCCCTGTAGCACCATTGCGAAAGTTTCCAGACACAAAACTCTGTTCAGTCTCTTTAGAGGGTCCAAGATATATTGGTTGGTTTTGCGGTTTCTCAAAATTTGAAATATAGTGTAAGATAATGATTTCACTCGTGTTCTTTATCACAAAAGCATATGCTAGATAATGAGATAAGATGTGTGAAAATATTACCAAAAACATATCAATAAAGGAATGCATAAAGCAGTTTAGTGCCTCCGAGACAGGTCTACAAATGACCACTTTCCCTCTAGAGTTCTTTTTTATTTGCACAAACATGCCTTTCAGCCAGGCTATAAATCGTCTAGACTAACTTGTGTTTCAATATCCACTGAACAGGTTCCCAGTGGCTGTGACTATATCGTTAAAGGTAAAGACCAGTTTTCGAAACGCCCCCCTCTCAAAAAATGAAATGGAAGCTATTATTACCAATCATGTGAAAGAATATGTTTTGACTAATACGTGATCATACAAATTTTGCAGAGAAACCATGTACTAATTGATATATTTGGTACATTATTATTTATTTGGACGTGATAGATATAATGCACATGTCGCGCATGTATGGGGGTAGTCCCATATACCAGTACATCTTTCTGTGTACAGTGCTTGTAACTTTATCAAGACTGGGCCAAATTTCTTATCATTTTGAAGATTCCAGAACCTTGCAATACACACCAATTCTCATATGCTAGATGATCAACTTTTTCTGATCGATTTTACGACGTTTCTTTCACAATGCAATCGCATGACCATAACTAGTCTTCACCTTTAAAGCATCTGCAGCTTGGTAGCAAGGTGGAAGAACATCTGCCGAGGGACAAGGGTTGCGGTTGGATCGAGAGAGCTAAGGAAAGGGTGCAGGAAGGCAAGGTGGCCAGACTAGAGCAAGAATTTGGTCAGGAATATCCTAGTCTTTTACTCAGGTGTTAGTCCACTGGGATTCAAAGAGAAAAGAAAGTTCTATTGTTATCCACCTTTTTATTGATGTATTTGTCTGTGGTGCGGTTGCTATTTCTCACTCTTTCTCTCTCTCTCTCTCTCTCTGTTTATATATCTCTCTCTTTTTTTCTCTCACATGCTTTTTTTTTTCACTCCTAGCTTCACTCTCTCTCTCTCTATCTCTCTCACACAAATTCTCACACACATTATTTCTCCCGCTATCTCTCACTTTCTCTCTCTCTCTCTCTTCAGAATTTTTCTCTCTTCCCATTTCTATATTTGCTTGGCTCTTTCTCTCTGTTCATCTCATTCTCAGTCGTTTTCCAAGTATAGCAACTTCATAAAAAAATTCAAGCGAAAAATGCAGAATTGTAACAGAAGAAATTCAAAACCAAAAAAGGGGTGATTAATACTTTTAATATTCATGGTTACACTATAAGTTGCTGCCTACGGGAATAGAGTGGTTCCTCCATCAAGCCTCTGAGCATTTCAGAATTCAGTACTCGACAAGTTAACTTAAAGTTAATTTTAACTTGAAAAGCATCCCTCTTTCCATAAGGGAAATTACCTGTCTTGCCACCTTCAAAAGATTCCCTCAAAACTTCCTTTCCCCCTGTGATATGTGTGATCTACTTCCTGTGAGACATTTTTTGTCCGCTTTTCATATATTTGTAATAATTTGTAAGCGCTATGATACGTTTTTAGTGCTCCTAAATATTCAATACCATTATCATTATCATTAATCATTAATACATTTCCTTAATGAAAGAAAATTGCCCGTTCATTCTCATTTCACCAACATCAAACTAAATCTACAATCTATTTTGTTCATTATAGTTCGTTTATTGAAAAGAAAAAAAGTGAAGTCATCTAGTGAAAGTACAAAATGGGTAAAAGAAATATGGGTTAAAAAAAATAAAACCCAAACTGAAACTGCCTGTACACTGGTTGCTTAACAATTTGCAACAGGTGTGCAAAAGGAAGAGAGGAGGGGGAGGATAGGGGGCAGGGATAAAATAGAGGGGCTCGATCTATAACTAGCCGAGACCTCTAGGCCATTCACCCCTTAGACTTGCATCAGGAATAAGAATAAAATGATGAGAATAATCAGGTTTGGAGTAACTCCGCTCAATGCATCCCTCTAAAAGTAACTTCTAGTCTGTTCAGACTAGTGGTCATTCATATGGAACTCATAATAAAGAAAGTAGGAGACGTTGTATAAAGAAAAGTTGTATAAAGAATCATCATAAACCAAAGAATACACATTGTACAAAGAAACATTGTATCAAAGAACTAGTTTTGAAGTTGACGTGACCGCTAGCCAATTATCAGTGCATGCAGTTGCACGCTCGACATAAGCCCCGCCTAGTTATAAAGTTTTTGAATGCCAAGATGATTTGATAGGAACAAAACCCTGATTCTTCATAATCAAGCTTTCATTTGAAATGATGTTTAAAAAAAATGCATTCAATCATGAAACATTCTGACAAAAAAAAATGTATTCTTATTTCAAAAGATATGATGCTTTTGTATGGCATGATGATTAATTTCTGCAGTCTAAACAAGGGGTAAGATTAACTTATATTTGAGTACTGTAGGTCCATGCTTTCGATTAGAGAAATGAGAACACGCATGCAACCCTGGCTTGCAGACGTCTGCTTCATCGTCTGATGACCGTAGGTTCAGACAAGAGTTTGGTCAGTTAATGACAGACCGATTGTTCCAAACGTCCAAATCGGTACTTGAATCTTCCTCTTTCTATTAAACAGAGGAAACCACCCTCCCCTTATGGATCGCCATAAAATGGAAATGAACAACACAATCCATGTAAGGGAGCAGAATATATAGGCCTCATTTCTAATAGGTCATGTTTTGGGGTTCGCGTCATCTGCTTCTTGGATGACAGGTTATTTTATAACAGACGCCTAAATAAACACAAGCAACGATTGAAAGATGGACAGCTAGCAGATTTATCACTGACTTCAGAATTTTAGTGGCATAAAGTGGCATAAAGTCACAAAATCACACGGGAATAGGGATATAGCTGCAGGAGCATGCCCAGCAATAAAAAATGAAATACATTTCATTTCTGAACTTGTTTTTAGTAGATATTTAATCAATAATACTATACATTTCATGTAATTTGATTTTGTCTGGTAATTACCTTTACAGGCCTGTACGTTGGCCTTTGCTTTTCCCACTTCATTACGAGTAGAACATGTTTCTTTTTTAATCTTTGTTGTATACATACACACATGTTGATTGTATAAACAAACTTGAATTAAAAAAAAGTTCAACGAGTCTCTCTTCTAGATGCCCATTGTTGTACCTAAAGCAAAGACTGGTCATTAATATATAGCAAAGTATAGAGTACCAAAGCTGTGACGTCATAAAAATCTACTTTTAGGATTTCTCAATTTTTTCTTCCATTTTCCAAAAGAAACTAGCATAAAAAATAATGTCCAAATGTCGAAAACCAATTGAATATGTTAAGTATTGGCCGAGATATGGCCATCTGAATAAAAAGATTTCATATAGGAACTCAGTGTTATTTGCTCTATGGCTTGTTCTCGAGCCATCATTTCAAGCTCCCCATCTCTAGCCCCCAAAAAATGATTCCACTGCACACTGGGACAGATATATCTACAATTCTACAAAGTCGTCCTAATTCTTTGCAGCTTTACAGAAGAAGTGTCAGTCACACACTCCCTGATTGTAAATCCCAAGGATCAGATATTAAACTTTTGATGGCGGGCATTAGGGGGACATATTTTTCCTAACGATAGTGCTTTTCCACCATGTGACCCTGACCTAGATTGGGATCTTAATATTGGCGTTATTAATTCCAGCTAATTAGATCTCCAATCCCGTGTCCTGTTCTCACTCAGCATAAGAGGCATGTTCATACACACCAGAATCAAGTCATACTGTTCAAATTACATAAAGCAACCAGTTTTTTAATGGCGTATTTTAATAATGCCTTTTGTACTAGCTAAGCCTAACGCTTGTATGATAGGGGGTCGGGTATCCAGGCACTGAACAAACATAAAACTTATTTGCCTTTGGATTCAACAGAAATTCTTTTATCAAATAGCACTATTAACTGTTCATGAAAATTTAATTTTTATCATAATTGTCCTACATAACTCTTAGAAGATTTATGAAATATTGCTTGTAAACTTCTACAAATTGCCGTTTAATCAACTGTCCAGACACACAACGTCTGGTGGGTATACGTTCATCAAATCATGTTTCTCTCCATCTGTGTAAATTCTCAGGATAGAATCAGGGTTAAAATGAATGCTTTTTTTTCCTGTACTTTGCGACTCAAATAAGATTAAACTACTGATCTATAATGCTTTTGACAACAGAATGCCTATTTCTTTTTACACTTAAGGGCTACAACATTCTAGGACTAGCATTTTCCAATAACCTCAAATTTACAGATGCACATCAGCCTAAAAATCTATGAAATGGCCATGAGAATGATAATCATGAAATTGGTAATAATTGTTTTCTGGACTTGCACTTTAAACTCACTTTACAATAGGGTAATCTGAATGCATGTATAGTATGCACAGTATTGCACACCATACATACATACACCTGTCTGTCTGTCCACAACCTCCCATATCTCTCCTGGGTCTGGAGTGGCAAACATTGATCAATGTCCTGCATATACTAGTACATGGTCCTGATTTGAACCTGGACCATGCACACAATAGACAATCTTTGTAATGTAATAACATTTAATGCACAAATCTTTGATAAGTGCCTCGTTTAATACAAATTATATTTCATATACACCTGTTACAAATAATTGTATTCACTTAACAATGATTTGACCATTAAATTTGATTTCATTATGAAAATGGGCTTTTTCATTACCATGTCTGATGACTCATCCTCTAGACCACATCTCAAAGTTGACAAGTTGGAAGGATCACATGGGGACATGTGCAGACAGACATTTAAAGGGATCCGATAACTTTGTCTTAGATCCTTTCAAAAAATCCTTGACTAAGCTCATGCTGCAATGATAATTATAAACCTTTAGGTCAGTCAGGAACCCCATGACTTTTACAAGCCGATCGCCTGTCTGATTATCAAGATATTTATGATTGAAAATCGAAATCAAATTTTGCATTTGCCAAACGATTTTCATAACACTACAGTCTATTGGGGGAAAACGAGTACGGCACAACTCAAAAGTTTTTACTTTTTTGAGGTACTTCTTGATCATTTTGAAGCACAATTTAACACCATATCACAGACACTGATAACATGTAGGGTCGTGCATCTCAGATTTAACATTGTTAAGCGATACCTTTAATACCAAAAACACATTTCTATTGTCACAGCTGCTCGGCATTCAATCTGGATGTGAAACCGTACGAGGTAACCACGCATTGTCACCAGTAATTGTTGGTAAAGACTCTCTCTTTCATCAACGAGTGAGGACAATTCCAAGTCACTCTGTCAAGATTCTGAATAATAGTTTAGGATAGGATTCAACCTTAAACATGTGTCTTAATGAAACAAAATGACGAGTGAGTTTTAAATCACAGGTTACATTTGCCAATCCTAACATGAGATTTGCATTGCTTTGAACGCATCGGTTTAAAGGAAAACCTCACCTTGATATCAAAATACATACTGTACTCTAAAGGAAAGCAGAAACAAATCAGAGAAGTTAATAACCGATGAAAGTTTGAATGAAATTGGACAAAGAATGAGAAAATTCTGATTTTTTAAAAGTTGTAATCACTATAGGTATGGGCTCTTCAAATTGTCTGAATTGGTAATATCTCCATGATGTACAGGTAGTTGTGGACAACTTTCCCATTGTTACAACCGTGACACACAAAATAACTATAAAATGTCAATTTTTCAAAAGTGGTCTTGACAGGCAGGTGGTCTTTATATTACGTTCAGTAGTACATGTTTCAATGAGGAACAATATGCTTGGGAAACAGTGAATATGGTCTTTCTATACAGGTGGTCACTAAAGCAGGTTTCATTGTATTAGGAAATATGTTTTTACAGGGCATGATACACAAATCACAGCAACAATGATTCAAATCAAATTATTCAAAAATCACATTAAATTGAAAAGTAAACAAGCATGTCTACACAGTGTATATAAATAGCCCTTTTATTTTGCTAGGTCCACGTATGAGTAATCTCAAGAAGTTCTGATCAGTTTTGTCGGCCTGATATAAGTCCAGACAATGTTTCCAAAGAAGGGGAAGAAGTTGTTCATGATTTAGAGGAAATGTCCAGACATGGGTAATGGTCACAAGTTTTCTGTTTTTAATTTTTAATAATCCGTGTCTGTTCTTCGTTTGCGATATATGTTCAGCACTTCAGCTTCATGAATGTCATTCACTTTCTGTCAGACTTACATTCTTTTGACTCAAGAGGTTTTCCTTGTTTCAGGATTTTACCGGAACATATGAACAATGCTTTCTTTTCAAAATGCCTGCACTACTTTAACCATGCATGACTAACATAAACAAATTGTGTGAAAAAGTGGAAGGATATTTAATATCCTTTCAGATGATACTTAATATTCCTACAATGCTTAATTTCATTTATGAACATCATTGTGAAATAAAAATGACTTTCCTTTAAATCTTTTATCTTGTTGATCCATTTGTTTACTATTGTCTAATGCTATTGGGTAAAGATCCAAAAAAAAGTCTTTGATTTTGATCAAAACCTTTCTTATGCAGTGGGTGAGTTCCATTCAAGATATTGCAGGTCAAGTTATGTTAGGACTCAGAATAATTTTATTCACTTTTCTCGCAATAAAGAAAAAAGGTAAGTGCACTGTGAAGTTTCTTTCATGAATTTTTTTTCATATGTCCAATTCAACGATGGAACAAAAAATTAAGCCTTGAAATATATAAGATTTCTTCTAGAGATTTCAAGAGCCCAATAAACGACCAGCTTTCCAAAGTGATGCAAATATAAGGTTCTTCTTGCTATCTATTTTATGACATTTCCATGTCTCTATTTTAATACATCAACACCGGTTAGGTTAGATCCTAACAGCAGTTCCTGGACTGATTTTTATTTGCCTTTCTTTTCTTTTATATATCAGTCCTAATTCATACACTTCCTCTTAGCTACCAGACCACACATACAGCACAAAATAAAACCTTGGGAAGATTTGATACGGTGATGACAGCCATTGTCTGCATTTTGGACAGTATATCCACAAGGCATTTATTTATATCTCAAAAATGATCTAGAAACTATGACATGGGGCAAGAGGGGGTAATGCAATTGTCCTTTATCAAATTTTGCTACTTCCTTATCATGCAGATTTCATTGTGGATCATTTTTAGGTAGAGGTGAATTTTCAGGGAGAGGGGTACAATTTGTCTTTATTTCTTTCTCTCAATCTTTCTGGTCTTCCAGGATTTACCTTTTTCTAATCTTTCAAGCTCCCGATCTCTACACCCCCTTTCTCTTAGTGCAGAATCTGGCCGATTTAATTTTGATCTCCACCACACTAACGCAATTCAACCTCCCCCTTCTGACTCGCTGCTAGCCAAAGTTCTTAAGTTCGTTGAGCCAACTTTGGCGGCTTAAATAAAGTTTGGGAAATATAAAGAACCGGGCAGATTCTGGAATACCCCCCCCCCCCCCTTCTACCCTCCCGCCCTTCCTTCCTTTTTCTTTTCTTTTCTCTTCCACCCACCCTCCCACCCTCCCTCCCTCCCTCCCTCCCTCCCTCCCTCCCTCCCTCCCTCCCTCTCTTTCAAATTTATCCTTTTCACTACTTCATTCCTTCTTTCTTCTTGAAAGTCATCCATTTCTGTTTTACTCTAGCCATCATACCGTCGATCTTTATTCTCTCTTTTTTAAGTTTAAAAATAAAGTGTAAATGATAAACATTCAGTGTAAGTCTCTCACAAGCACTAAATCCACATGCTGTAAATTTTATCTCTATTAATTAGGTAATCACTGAAGGGAGGCTTATAATGATAGTGTTAATCACGTTCTTTCAACTTTTTTTCCCCTCATTTCTTCTTGCTTTTGTTTTTTAATTTCAATTGTAATGTATCCTACAGCTGGCTTGTGGGTTCCACAATTCCATACACACAGATCACATGATTCATAACCCTACATGTACATTTCAAAAATAACAAAAACAGGAAATAAAACAATACAACTCTGCCCGCATGTTTTCCCTGAAAGACTGCTTTAACAATGCTAATCAATTCAATTTACTCAAGGGCACGAATGATATTTCAAAAATGAAAGAGAAAAAGCTCATGTGAATACAAAAATATAAACTGTATTAAGTCAACCCATTACTTGCTGGTACCAGGTGGTTACTGTATTAACCCCACGGGGAATATGAGAATTCAGTCGTCAATGGGGTTCATTAATAGCTCTATGGGGTAAAGAAAAATAAAAAGGAAAAGTGGGTTTCATAGCCAACTTATTTTGCAGGTTCAAGGTTAATATTCTTATTTATTGATTTAACAATTAAACAATTTCTCAGGAAAATGCTGGTTCTACGCAGTGCAAATTATGGAAGAATTTAAAGAGCCTCCCCCACCTCCCCGGGCCTCGTCCCTCTCATTTCCTCGATAGAAATACTATAGATGGCTTAATTTAAAAACAATACACTACACACTGTACCAACCTAAAAACAATTAAGCAAGTTTTTGTCTCATAAGTCCCTTTTCATTCATAGCGTAGTAGTTCATTCAGTTGACTCTTAGTCTGAATCTAAGGGTTGGGGGTTCAAATCCTAGCCTGGCATCATCCTTTGGTAAACATTAATTCACATTTGCCACTCATCACCCAGGTGTTAAATGTGCCTCAATGGCTCTATATACCCCATCTTGCTTTGAACAAATCATAATGAACAAGAGGAAAGACCCTAAAAAAAATTCATAACTAAAAATGAAACGAGAATAATAGAAATGTTGCAATTTCTCTACAAAGTGCAACCGAACCTGAGTCAAACAGTAACAAATGACATAAAGAGTTTTACGGATTAAATGACTGTTCAGGCCCTGAGTGGTGAAAAAAGGAGTACTAAGAAAAAGGAAACTTGTCAGAAAACATTCCACTTAAACGACTGGATCTGATCAGGAACAGGAAATTAAGGCCCCTGTGATGTCTCTCTGGTTCCTATGCAGATCTCATGTTTGTCTGTTAGGGGTTGTGAACACACACACACTCATAAACCTATTAATGGGACTAAGGAAAGGAAGGATTCTCCCTAATAGTGCGTCTGTTTGGCCATCTGCCTGACGCCTGCAAGATATCACTGTTGCATCCAGAGACGCTCAGGAAATCAACCGTTTCACTCGCCCTTAAAAATAGCTTACAAACCTGTTCCCTGATATTTCATGCTAGCTCTGTATTAAATCTTGGGCAGTAATGTATACAAGTTTTTTAGGATAACTTTATTACAGCTGAGTGCTTAAAAAATGCAACAATTAATTTACAGCTGTGAGATGGGAAAATGTCTTGCTTAAAGCTTGAACAAGCTACATGTAGTAATGGTACCATTTAACTCATGGTCTACTGAATGCTTTCTGTCCCATAGATTTAATGAAAGATTGAGTTGGTAATGAGTTAACTGTATTCAGAACTTTGTACATCTTTTTAATCTCTGAGTGGATTTTTTGAAAAATCAAAATAACAAAAGCACCTACAGTGTTTTTGACAACAGTCAAAAATATTGATGTTCTAATAAAAATATTTCATCACATTTTGTAAACTTATTATGCCAGGCTTTATAGACCATAGATCTCCATGTTTCACTTTCAAATGCTGCTGTTCACATAAACTATAGCCCTACTTCTGATTAATGTACACTGTACTTCATACTTGACACTAAATCAGTTTGAGATCAATGTGATCTGCTCTTTGGCATTAAAGTGACGTTCTGTGATACATGAATATTGCAGGGTGTCACGATGCATTTTATTTGCTTAAATTTCCTCTCATTATGTATGAATCATCTCCATCTTCATTTAATACCGATACAATGGAGGGTTTATTACCGCATCAATCTCAAGTTTGACTCACCAAATAATACAAATTCTCTTTCACACATTTTCATTGTTTACCCCTCCGTCCGTCTATCCTATCCCCCCCCCCCCCCTTCCTCCCAATCTCTGTTTAGTTTCTCAAGTATTTTGATCTTCCTATGCATTCCTCCTCTTCTCATCATCATGCAATTCAAACTTACATCATCCTCTTCTTTTAATCAACATCCACTTTCATCCCATCATTCTCATCTTTAAGATTCTCCTTCAATCATCCTCTTCTCCTCATCACTCATCCACTCATTTTCAAATTTCATCTTCCCATCTTTTACCCCCCCCCCCCACACACACACATCCTACCCCACTCTGTTATCCTCCCAAATCCCATGATACACTAAGAATTATTCTCTTCCTCCCTCCTCCCTTTCTCATCATTTATTTTCAAATCTTATCATCCTCTTTTTCATGCTCTCTTTCCTTCCATCCTCCTCTCAGTATTCTTCCAAGTATCATCATCTCGTTTTTAAGATTCTCATCCCACCATCCTCTTCTCCTCTTCTCCTCATTGATTCCCAAATCTCACCATTTTCTTTTTTTTAACTTGTCATCTCTATCTAATCCCAATATGATCCCTCATCCTCTTTTTATTCACTTCTAGTTCTTACTCCAGTCCTCTACCTTTTAATTCCCCACTCTCATCCTTTTCCCATCCTCCAGTCTTTAAGCTTTCTCCCCTCCTTTCCATTTTCTTCCATTTATTTACTCTCATTATCCTCTTCTCACCTTCTTCTCAGTCTGATGTTATGGACACAATTTCAACTTTCAACATGCAGATTAGGCCTACCCATAAAACTGATAACGATTGTGAATCATGGTTTCTGAAACAAAACAAAAAATTAACCTTGTCCTAGATCTACTCCTAGTCCTAGACTAGTCCTGCAGTAGATGTAAATCCAATTTCTTTTCTTTTTTAAATCAAATAAACAAAAATATTAGTTTTTTATTACAGAAAGTGACAGAGCATCCTTTCCAGGGATTACAGTATCCTAACCCTCATAATTCTAAACAAAAACGGGGGGGGGGGGGGGGGGGGGGGGGGGGGGTAAAGAAAATAAAGGAAATAATTTAGTCTAGTAATTTACCCCCTTAGCTTTTTATCATCATCAATAGACAATGCAGAATCAATATAAAGAATATGGGTGGTATTCTGGTAGCGCGTACTAAGTTAGCGCGCACTAAGTTAGTCCACCCTTTTATGGAGTGCCTGTTGTCAACTCATTTATCCTGTACAGATTATTTTAATCCTTCAATGAAAAGTCTCCAAAAAATAAATTTTGCAATGAAATGGGAAGAAAAGATGAGTATGAACTGAATTTCCAAAAAGTCTTTAGTAGATTATCTTTGTCATGAATATTGAAGGAGGAAGATGAAACCTAGCATTCCATAGAAGTGTGAACTAAAATTCTTGTTTAGTCTGGACTTAGTCCCGGCTTAACTTATGAGAATACCACCCAATGGCGCTGCACATTAAATCTAAAGTTAGACGAGTGAGTTGCCCGGGTGAGTTGTCCCTCTCAACTCCCTGGCCCTGTTTAAATAACAGACCTTTTAGTAGTAGTAGCGCTGTATCCAGTGCAGTAACGCCAGAACTTTGTTATCATATTTGTCTGGGACTGCAACTGATGACTTTTGTCTAGATCTAGACCTACTTGGTCATTCATTGGGCAAAATCTCTATCTTGTTAGACCGACAAATAAGTTTATTAGTTTTCATGCGCAACTTACGTTGTATTTCCAGTGTAGATTAGGCGGCTGCATCAGTTCTAGACCGAATTTTCCGTCTCTTTCGTTCGTTAGCCTCTTATTGGGGTAGGGTCGGCTCTCTCTTTAGAGACGGAAGCCGTTTATACACATGTCCTTGCTAACGCCACGGCCAGTTCTGGTCGTAGCGTTTTGCCCCCAAAATCCCCCAAAATGTCATTTTACCTCGAGCATGTTATATTGTAAATTAGGCCTAGGCTATAATAAATCAGTTCCACTTACCAACTTGACTGAAATAATCAGTTTAATAGTCCCTTTTTAGGAAATTATGGGTCAAAATCGGAATCCATGTTGAAAAAGATTTTCAAAATGGATTTCGATTTTGACCCATAATTTCCTAAAAAGGGACTAGAGTAAAGTACCCGGTTTTCGGCCACTTAAGACAAAATCCTATTTATTGGACTCTTTACTTCCTATTTATTATCATTTCTTGTTCAAATCATGAAGCAAATATTATTATTATTTAAACAAAAAAGAATCCCCAAAAAAAATCACGAATTGCCATGACAATATTCATTTCAATTTTCACTGTTTTGGAGCCGGTTATCGGCCGAGCGTTTCAGTTTACGGCCGCATGTACAAAGTCAATCGGAAGCGCTCGCGCGCGCCGTGCGTTTCTGCGCTGATGTATAGCACACGCGGGCGGAGCAGGTATCCCACGCCGGAGCTCCCGGGTGCTCGCCTGACCGAATACAGGCACAGCGGTGATCGGAAGTTGGAATCTGAATTAGACGGACATATCGTGTGTGCGTCGCGGTGTGCGGCTGCATTGATTTAATACATGCGATGAGATACTTTTGAGCTTGCGACCAGCACAAAATCGGGCTCTATATCTGAAAAATACTTGAAATAAAGCTCATTTTATGGTACCCATATTTCTTACATACACGCGTAAGAAACTCGATTTTTCAGATTTGGGTAGCGGGACCGCCGATTACATCGCTAAAATGTGATATTTTAGGATATATTTTTCATTGCAAATGTGGTTCTTCAGTGACACTGGCATGGTATGGTATGTGTGGGATATGTGTTATGCTATTATGCGATGTATTTTAAAGTGATTTTACCATGTATCCAACCAATTGGCCGAAAACCGGAGCTGACCGATTACCGGGTACTTTACTCTATTAAACTGATTATTTCAGTCAAGTTGGTAAGTGGAACTGATTTATTATAGCCTAGGCCTAATTTACAATATAACATGCTCGAGGTAAAATGACATTTTGGGGGATTTTGGGGGCAAAACGCTACGACCAGGACTGGCCGTGGCGTTAGCAAGGACATGTGTATAAACGGCTTCCGTCTCTAAAGAGAGAGCCGACCCTACCCCAATAAGAGGCTAACGAACGAAAGAGACGGAAAATTCGGTCTACATCAGTTCTATCCTTGAAAATAAAACGTTGATCGAACTCCGGAGGTACGCGGTACGGTGCGCTCAGCTCAAGCAATTAAGTTTTCGTCTACTAATCCTGATCTGAATGTAGTGCACGTGTATTTTTCGAGGTTCAAAATAAATGTACAAAAGTATTTCAAGATGGCGCTAGAGCATAAAGCATGATCCTGCTTTATTCCAGGCGCTTTTTTGTGCAATAAGCAATTATGTTTCAATTTTCGTTCCTATTCATTACATCCGGGGGGGGGGGGTACTCACATACGGGGGTGTGCCGCTCTAATGGGTAACTTTTTGACAAAAAAATCCCTAATTATGGATCCGCTTTTTCAAAGTTCTCAAAAAAAATCAGGGTTTTTGCAATGCAAACACCCTAAAATTTTGAACTTGGGCTTTACTTCGTAAAAAAAATCCGCCAAAATGACCCTTAAAAAACGGAATAGGGATTTGGAGGCTTTAGCGGCACATACCCCCGTTAAAACCAAATCTGAGTACCCCCCCCCCCCCCCCCCCCCCCCCGGAATTACATCTTCTCATTAACCTTGCCGTTTTCTGCTGTATCAGGTTCAAAACTTAAATCTATTTCAATTTAATTTCCTGGTTCTATTGTTAGTAGGCCATCTATCATAGGCTTAATGTTGATTTGCATGTTTTAATATTGTAAATCAGATTTGAATCTGCTTTTTCTCATCATAATACTGAGATTCACAACAACAATTATTTTCCATTTTTAGTCTACATGAATGTTTATCATACAGCAAGACTGATTATTCCGTTTGTCTCAATGACTATTGTATCTTCTGCTCAGAACCAGAAGGACATTAACTCATATAGTTTAAGGTTGAGTAAATCACCCTTCTGGCTCACATCCGATAATAAAGTAAGCAGTGAGATAAAGAGAATAATCATTATCGCTATACTTGTATTTGTACAGCATACTGAACTGAAGACTTGCACGTTAATGTTGCATATCTTTCTTCTCTTCTCTTTCCTTTCTTTCCTTTCTTCTACTTATCTATTTTTCTTTTCTTTCCCTTCCCTCTCATTTTTCCCTCCCCCTTTTCTCATTTTTTCCCGATGGCAGCGAAATTTTACTGACAGTATCCTGACAGGTGGGGAAGGGGCGGTGTCGCACCCCAGGCCCCCTCCCCATTTAGCGACGCCCCTGGTTGTTATTCCGTTATTCTTTAAGAAATGCAATTCCTCATGCTCTCGCACCTCTCTTCTCTCATTGTTTAATTCTTTTTGATTTTGTTTCCCTTCTCATTCTCTCTTTCCCCCTTTTTTCCATCTCTTTTTTTTCTTCAGTTGGAGGGGGACCCCATATTATGCACTGCAAAAATTGCGTGCCCCCCTCCCCCACCGCCCCTTTACCGGTAAAAAAAAAAAAGCCTTCTTATCGTCATCCCCCTTACTTTCTTTTCCCCTCTCATTATTCTCCTTTTCCCCCTTTTGTCTGCTCCGTCTTTCCCCCTTTCTTCCTTCTCCGCCTTTTATTCCTCTCTCTTTCTCTTTGTTTCTTTACCCCTCCTGTTTCCCCTCTTCCCTTTTCTCTCCTACCTCTTTTCTTCTTCTTTCTATCTTTTCCCCCTCCTTTTTCTCCTTTTCTCCCGTTTTCTTTCCCCTTCCCCCTTACCCCCTTTTTGACGAGGGGGGGGGGGCACGTACCCCCTTTGGCCCCCCTGAATCCGATACTAGCATTAATCATGGAGTTACACTTTACTAACAGTGAAGCACAGTGGTCATGTGGATAAGACATCGCTTCACAATGCAGAATGTACTCGGTTCGAATCCCAGCTATGCCTTTCTACCTCGTTTTTTTTTAATCATTTTTTTCTTCATATTGATTTGTCCTTCTCTTTTTGTTTGTTTAGGGGACACACCCTCCTCCTCAACAAAGGAGTACAAGTAGTATATCAGCATTTTTTTAAAGTCATTAACATCAGAAAGTGTTAACATCTTGAACCGAACAAGTTAATAACAGTGAAGCACAGTGGTCATGTGGATAAGACATCGCTTCACAATGCAGATTTACTCGGTTTGATTCCCGGCTACGCCTTTCTACCTCGTTTTTTTTTGTTGTCATTTTGTCTTCATATTGATTTGTCTTTTTTTTTTTTTTTTGTTTAGGTGACACCCCCTCCTTCTCAACAAAGGAGTACAAGTAGTATATCAGCATTTTTTAAAAGTCATTAACATCAGATTGTGTTAACATCTTGAACCGAACAAGTTAATAACAGCGAAGCACAGTGGTCATGTGGATAAGACATCGCTTCACAATGCAGATTTACTCGGTTTGATTCCAGGCTATGCCTTTCTACCTCGTTTTTTTTTTAATCTTTTTTTTTTTTATATTGATTTGCCCTTTTCTACTTTTTGTTTAGGGGACACCCCCTCCTTCTCAACAAAGGAGTACAAGTAGTATATCAGCATTTTTTAAAAGTCATTAACATCAGAAAGTGTTAACATCATGAACTGAACAAGATAATAACAGTGAAGCACAGTGGTCATGTGGATAAGACATCGCTTCACAATGCAGATGTACTCGGTTCGATTCCCGGCTGTGCCTTTCTACCTCCTTTTTTTTGGTCATTTTTTTCTTCATATTAATTTGTCCTTCTCTTTTTTTTTTGTTAAGGGGACACCCCCTCTTCCTCAAAAAATGAAAAAAATTAGTTGATCAGCATTTTTTTTAAAGTCATTAACATTAGAAAGTGTTAACATCTTAAACCGAACAAGTTAATAAAAGTGAAGCACAGTGGTCATGTCGATAAGACATCTCTTCACAATGCAGATGTATCCAGTTCGATTCCCGGCTATGCCTTTCTCCTCGTATTTTTAATATTTTTTTCTTCTTCATATTGATTTGTCCTTCTCTTTTTTTTTGTTTAGGGGACACCCCCTCTTCCTCAAAAAAGGAGAAAAATTAGTTTATCAGCATATTTTTTTTAAGTAATTAACATCAGAATGTGTTAACATCTTGAACCGAACAAGTTAATAACAGCGAAGCACAGTGGTCATGTGGATAAGACATCGCTTCACAATGCAGATGTACTCGGTTTGATTCCCGGCTACGCCTTTCTACCTCGCGTTTTTTTTTCTTCATCTCTTTTTTTTTCTTTAGCGGACACCCCCTCCTCCTCAAAAAAGGAGTACAGGTAGTTTATCAGCATATTTTTTAACGTCATTAACATCAGAAAGTGTTAACATCTTGAACCGAACAAGTTAACAAACAAAAATTGGGGTGGTTATTCATCCTGTTTTACAGGCCCCCAAATTGTAAGTCGCCCTCTCTCGACGTAATTCAGTGTAGCTTATAATAATAGCAACGGATGACGCTTTCCGTTGGAATGTTTCATTGAGCGGGTATGTTTTACGCTTTTCACCCATTGCAGCTCATCTGTAAGTATTCTTATAAAAAAGTAATGATATTTAGTAAAATTCAAATGAATTCATACAGTTAATATTTTGTTAAAATGGGAGGGAGGCCTTCAAAATCTATCGTATCTACTTGTACGCATTGGCATTAGTTGTTAGGGCGTGTGCCCGACACGTTACATTCAGTGTATTGTTTGTCAATCGATGCCGTTCACTTTCGATTTCATGACTCATTCGGATTGCGGGGGTGGGGCACTTTATCTGCATCAGGATCAGTTTACCATGGAAGTGTGAGGTGATCCTGTTTGAACTTCCTGTCGTTTCATCGAGTGGTGCTTCATTCTATTTCTAACCTGAACTAGGGTCTAGTTTTGCTTGTATGATCGGTCGACGCACAGATTTAGATCTAGTCCATGCTGCATCTAAAGTAAAAAAAGTAATAAAAACAACGCGACCTAACTTCACGCACAGGGATTTACAGTTGATTTATCCAAAAATGTGATCCATCAAAAATAAGGTAATATATCATAATTTGCAAGTCAAGATATCATACAATCAGTTGGTACCACTTTTTATTTACAATTTTGAGGAAATCTGCTCTGAAATTGAAGATTTTCAGACCCTTATTGGTAAGTTGATATTTCGGAACTGACGAAAACGATTGCAAAATTTTGAGATCTTTTGTCAATATTTTCACAATTTCGAACCCAATTCCAAAGAAAATTTCATCTCTGGGTATTTTTATGTTCCTCTTCCTATTGGTGATATCAGTTTTTAGAAATCTTTATGATTTTTTTTAGAGAGCAAACTTAGGTCACATGCAAACTATGGTCACATCACCATATACAAATAACGTGCGGCCCAGCGTTCGTTAGTGGTGAATGCAGTGCACACAAGGTTTCTTTAGATTGGTGCCGCCTCAATGGCAATGTCAATATGTAATATTACGTCATACCACAGAGATTTTGACATGTCCTGCTTTAAACAGGTGACGCACTTCACATATACATGTACATGTACATGTAGGTGACGCACACTCGGCATTGCAAACACATAAAATAGAAAAATTAACGAACATCTCAGAATAAATTTCCACTACACTTTGTACCTTAGATATGACGAAAATGAGAATGGTTCAAACTTTAAAGTAAGACTTAAACTTAAGTGAAATACTTAATTAAAAATCATAATTTTGGTATCGAAAAAAACAGAAAATCGCAAGCTTCCTCCTCGCACAAATATCTTATAGCAAGGCAGCAAAAGCCATTAAGAAGGGCCCTTGTCGGTGCCAATTTAATAAAAGTGAGGCTGCAATTTGCAGAGATCGGATGAACGATTTGCGCGTGCGCTAATTAAGTTCTACGTGCTTCGGCTAATAATACATTGGTTTCACTTACCAGATTGAATGAATGACACGTTTAAGGGTCTTTTATGACGGTTTTGTGAGATGCTGCCCAAATAGTTTACTTTTTTAAAGATAAAGTCTAGTTCTGTTAAAAAACAGAAAATTAATTCTCACAGAATCAAACAAAACTTACACTGAATGTTCAAGATTACAAATAAATGATATGTGCCAAACAATTTTGGAATAAAATGTATACTGGCTGAGTAATGAGCATAGAAAGACAAGGAATTCAAGGTAGTACTAGCCCCGACACCATGTGTGTTGTCCCATATATAGATTTCTGTGTACAGTGCTTGTTACTTTACCAAGACTCGGCCAAATTTATAATGATTTTGATGACTCCAGAACCTTGCAGTGCACACCAATACTTACATTAAAATCATCCTCAACTTGTAAATAAATGTTGTTTCACTTTTTTCCCTTTCTAGTTCAGTAGTCATAATGGTTGTAGTACCATATAGACTCTTGAGTGACTTAGCTTTATAGTTCTAATATCAAATCTACAGTGCACATTGATTAGTGCCGTACGGAGGGGCATAGTAATATACATGTTTATTTGTGTACAGCATGAAGTTATACCCAGGTTAACTTGACAATGATTATTCCAACAACTCATGCCTGAGAAATATTTAAGCTGAGATAATTGAGTTGATTACACCAATCAGGTTCTGACCAGTAATAACGCAATTAGCATCCGTCAAAGTTAACAGCAGCGGACCTGCGCTATCCTTATCCACAATACATGTGCAAAAACATGAGATACAAAATTCATTAAGCGTGTTTCCACAGAAAAAAAGTGGAACACGGATTATCTTTTCCGGAATTGAAATACTGTGTCGCGGCGACACGGTATTAAAACAATCTGTTTTCACAGAGCGCAGCATTCCGAATCGCCCCAATTTCGTGTTCCAAGTCAGGCAAATGCTGTGTCAATCGGAAGTCAAGATTCAACCTTTGACCTCGATCGTGGATTCAGATCTACACAGGATTCCATGCTATTCTAGTGTGATGTACATTTTTCATTGTTACATACAGCGATATTAATTGTACAGTATGTACGCGTATTTCAAAGTATTTTTCACCAATCACGCTGCAGTGGTGATGGGGCTTCGTACGCTCTGATGACCCGCCAGACACGGTTTGTCGCTGCGTGTTTCCACAGCGAATTCACAGGGAGTTCGTTGGGATCGACACGTCAAGATCTACCTCCAGAGGTGGATCTGATAATCCGTATCTCGGTCGACTTGACCCGATATTACACGGTATTACATGAGTAATGCATATTTTGAATTTGACGTCAGCAGATTTTTGGAAAATTGATTGTATCTCTGTAAATATTGATCAATTTTCTTTCAAATTTGATATGTTCTAGCTGAGATTATTTTCTATTTTGACAATGGCATCATGGCGTATTTTTGCGATTAGAGGAAGCATGTACATTTTTCACATTTTGCGTGTATTCTCTATTGGACATGACTTTTTCTCAAAACTGGATTCTACATTCCCGTCTTTCGCGAGCAATATATCTCAATCGTTTTATCTTTGTTTACGCTGAGCTTTAAGGATGTTGTAGCTGAGACAATAAGCTATCACAAGTGTGCCCTTTATTTTTCGATCAGATGCCGGGATCATGCTCATATTTCACTTGCAAAGTGGGATTTGAGAATTCAATTTTCCCTTTACGTTTAATCGCTGTTGGAAATGTTTTGGTATATCGGTAACGCACTTGACTTCCGTCCTCGAGACCCCTGGTTCGAGTCTGGGCATCTCCAACAATTTTATTCTTCACTTTTTTTGTCTTTTTGACCTTTCACTGTACCGTCTCCTTTGAATATTAAATCATGTAGAATCGCAAATAATGTAATAAACAACCCTATTTACTTTATTGTATCCCTATTTTCACTTAATCCATTACTTTTTGCGTGTAATCCCTATAGGAGATGACTTTTTCTCAAATCTGGATTCTACATTCCTGTCTTTTGCGAGCAATATCGCCGTTATTTCTGCTTGATTTTTGTTGATTTTTTAGTATGTTGGTAGCTGAGACTATATGCTATCTCAATGTCCTCTCATTTTTCAATATGATGTCATGATGGTCTGTTGATGATGATGATCAACATCATCATCATCATCATCATCATCATCATCATCATGATCATCATCATCGTCATCATCATCATCATTAACATTATCATTAATATCATCATCTAACATTATCATTATCATCATCGTCATCATCATCACCATTACACTATCATGATCACCATCATGTTCATCATCATCATCATCATCATTGTTTACATGTCTATATAACTTCTCTCTTTCTCTATATAGTAAATATTCAAGTCTATAAGATTGAAGACAGACCACCTTATTCGTCAAAGTGACAAATTAAAATCTAGTTATTATTCATGAAATTGATGATTTAAAGTGGACCAGATTTCACTGCATCTTCACTTGATGTATCAATCTCTTCCACCAGAAATGTTTAGGACTACATGTAGGACAAAGCATTGCCACACCCAATAGTATAACAGCAACACATTACCCACTTGATCTATGTGATTAACCTGAATATGAAGACTTTTGATGGAAGTATGTAAATATGTCAAAAAAACTGCTGTCCTCTCCGAAACCAAAGAGACTATATATAGTCTCTTTGGTTTCGGAGAGGATGTAGATGGTAATCATAGTATCATTTCATCATTGTATAGTTGATTAACAGTACTGATAACGTGGAAAGGTATAAACACACAGTAAATGCAATTTAATGGATGGCAAGTCTTAATTCTTCCACATATACATTACATCATGGAATTATAGGGGGTGAAAGTAGGTTGTGAATGGATAGAATTAAAAAACCTCCCATCAAATAACAGGAAGATGTTAGATTGTAATACCCACCTCATGATGAATTAAAATTAGGCTAGCTTTTGTAAATCCATGCACTTTGTAGACTGTTATTACAGTCATATATCCATCTACTGATTATGGGTCGGAGAGGATATTTTGTTTGACACCTTCAAAATCAGTGTGAATATTAAACAAAAAAAGCACATTATCTATTGCACATGATAAAACAATGTTAGGTCTACTAATAACATAGGTTGGTTTCAAAATGTGGCTCTTCTTGAAGGAGTGCTGATAAAAAATGTCACTTTTTCGGAGAGGACACTTTTTGACACACCCCTGACAAACAAATTTGAAACGCGCATTTACCAAAACTGAGTAAGTGTGGGAAAAGTTAATATCATAATTTTGTAGGATATTAGTGACTCTTTTCAAGGAGGAAAAAATAATTCATTGAGTGCGGTCTTACTTTAAATTATAACGTTTTGAAAGGTAGTTGCTTGTTTCAAACAATTTCTTCGCTGTTGTAGGTTGATCTAACAGTGCCAAATAGTTGACCAAGGAAGATTTTCCTTGGCTGTTCATTGCGGTTTTCTTAAGGGCCATCAAAGTGAGTTTTTCTATTGTGTACCCTGATCGTAAAACAACCCTTAACTTGTTTGGGGGAATGTTCAACAAGGTGGAAGCCATATTGTCTTGCGGTCATCCATCTGTGAACTGACCACTGCTCTTCAATCGAATATTATGCAAGAAGCATAATGGAGGCACTTTATACTAAGCTCTTTATTCTTGGGCTAATAGCCTTCATCCTGAATAGAAGAGATTTTGATAGCTCCATTATAGTTCAAGACTGCACAACAAATCAAGTCTTTTCATCCACAACCAATTTCTTTATTGTTATGGTTTGTCCCTAATTACAAAGGCTGGAATAACTCACATGTGTACAAAGATGGCTGACATGAAGTGTGTGTCTTTATTCAGTCCTGTCGCCCTCTATCTGAATAGGCAGTACAGTGTTATAACTTGTAAGTCTCATAAACAAGATATTGTCACATCCTCCCCATTGTGGTTTTTACTGGGAGAGATGGATGGCCAACATTAGCCAAAATATAAATGTTGCCTGTTTTTTTTTTTTTTTTTTTTTTTTTTTTTTTTTTTTTTTTTAAAGGTTTGCCCCAAAAAACTGTTTGTGAGACTTTTACAAAATGTATCAGCATGCATGAATATAAAAAAGAATGTTAACAAAACAAAGTCCTTTAAGAATCACTACTTGATCCTTTTTTTTGAGTAGAATGAGTCCAAAAGTGTTCAGCTTTCCAAAGCAGCTCTCATTCTAATACGAAAGTCTAAATGATAGTCCATAGCAACGGTGTACCACGGTACTAACACCAAAAAAAAAAACATCATGTGGTTTTATAATTGCCTTATCAAAAATTTCAAGTCCAAAAAAGCAAAATCTTAACCAAAAATTTTCCAAAGTCAAGTTTTCAAAAAGTTTCAAACAAAGTTTGTTTTGTTTTGTTTTGTTTTGTTTTGTTTTGTTTTTTTTTTTTTCTCGTTGCTTTGTTTATCTTTAATATCTAACAAAGTCTTTCATGCTGCTTGGTTCATGACGTCGACGAGATGATCTTCTCAGCTCTGTTGGCTCTTGGTCATGTAGGCGGCTTGATGTCTGAGGTTGATCAGGCAAAGCAGCTGGTTGTAGGTCCTTGGTGTCATCAGGTCTAGAACGAGCCGCGTCATCGTTGACATCCGTCTCAATATCGGGTAGCGTAGGGATGGAAATCTCACTGTCTGGGGATTCCCTTGTTGCTCTAAGGTGCTCTCGGTTTCTCCGGTATGTATGTCCACCAGAGATCACCTCATAAGATCTCTCGTCTAGTTTCTGTAGGACTTTGGCCTTCTGCCAAATGTCGCGTCCTGGCTGGAATGGTTTCATGCGTACTGTATCACCATCCTCAAGAACAGGCAGCTCCTTGGTTCGCCTGTTGTAGTATTTTGCCTGTTTTGCTTGAATGAGTTTCATTTGTTTCATCTCATTCTTGCTGCTTCCTCTGGGCTGAAGGAGTGGGCGCATGGTAGGTGTCAGGGTCTTTGTGCGTCGTCCCAGAAACCTCTGTGCTGGACTGCTGTCCATACCCTGCGTTGGTGTATTCCTGATGTTCAAGAGGGCTAGATTCCTGCTGTCTCCTGTCTGTTTACATTTCTTCATCATCTTCTTGGCAGACTTGACGGCAGATTCAACTTTGCCATTACTCTTGCTGTTGTATGGGGAGATCGGATTGTATGTGATTCCCCATTCCTTGATGAAGGTGCCAAATTCCCGTGATGAGAACGGAGGACCATTGTCACTGATGATGATATCTGGAATGCCATATCTCCCAAAGTGGACCTTCAGTTTGTTTATCACAGATGTTGCAGTGCTTTTGTAAAGCTTGTCTATCTCCCAAAAGTTTGAGTGATAGCACACAGTGATAAGGTATGTGTCACCGTCGTAGTGAAAGAGATCCATTCCAATCTTTTCCCAGGGTCTATCAGGTATTTCGTGAGACATCAAAGGGAGCGCTGCTTGGGAGATTGAATGTTCCTGGCATGTCTCACATGTCTGAATGTACTCTGAGATCTCTTGATTCATTCTAGGCCAGTAGACAAGTTCTCTTGCTCTTCTGAGGGTTCCTTCGATACCACTGTGACCAACATGTAGATCATGTTTGATTTCAGCCCTCATCTGCTTAGGTATTACGAGACGTTCACCACGGAAGATAACACCATCACTGACAGTCAGTTCATCTCTGATGTTGAAGTATGGTGTGAGTTGCAATGAAAGCTGAGACTTGTGATCAGGCCATCCTTCGAGTATGGTGTCTTTCAACATTCTTAGAGTCTCATCAGCAGCTGTGTGTCTCCTTATCTCCTGAACCCTGTCATCGGGGAGCATCAGGTGTGTGATCGAGTTGACCACTTCAAACTCCTCTTGTCCTCCTTCATACGGTAGACATGAACGACTAAGGGGGTCGGCCAAGTGGTTCTCCTTTCCTTTCAGATACTTCACCTCGATGTTGTATGCCATGGCACGGAGGAGCATGCCTTGAAGCCTCTTCGGCGCCCTATCAAGGGGTTTCTTCACGATGCATTCTAGTGGCTTATGATCGCTGTAGACAGTCACCTCTCGTGCAAATGTGAACTGGTGCCACTTTTCTAGAGCAAACACGATGGCGAGCATCTCCTTTTCGATAACTGCGTATCTCGACTCTGCATCACTCAACGCACGACTAGCATAAGCAACAGGCTGACCATCTTGCATCATAGCAGCCCCAATTCCATGAGCGCTTGCATCGGCGTGGATGACCAAGGGCTTCTTTTGGTCATAGTACTTGAGCAGAGGTGCTTGGGTCAAGAGTTCTTTCACCTTCTTGAATGATTGCTCATGGATTTCATCCCATGTCCATGCAACATCTTTGTGGGTCAGGTCATTGATTGGCTGCAGAACTTCTGTGAGATGTGGTAAGTACCGAGATAAGTAGTTCACCATGCCACGGAGTCGATGTACGTCATCTCTACACTTGGGAGGATCCATTTCACGGATCGCCTTGACTTTTGAGGGGTCCACTTTCATTCCTCTGTTGGACACAACATGTCCGAGGAAGGTAAGTTCTGTGACTTTGAACTGGCATTTCTCCGCATTGAGAACGATGCCCAATTCCTGGCATCTCTTGAGCAGGCTTTCCAGTCGATCATCATGCTCCCGTTCACTAGAACCCCAGATAATGATGTCGTCGGCCACACAGCGGACTCCATCTAGGCCATCTAGCGCTTGGTGTAGACGTCTCTGAAAGATCTCGCTGCTCGCCTTTAGTCCAAAAGGAAGCCTCTTCCATTTGTACCTACCCCACGGTGTAGCAAATGTTGTGAGCAGGCTGGATTCCTCATCTAAGGGACAATGAAGATAGCCATTACGCAGGTCACACACAGAAAAGGTAGAGGCATCAGTTAGTGAGGGTAGAATGTCATCTAGCACTGGAAGGGGGAAGTGTTCCCTTTTCAATGCCACATTCAAAGGTCGTGGGTCCAGGCACAGACGAACCTTGCCCGATTTCCGTGTCGCTACCGAAAGTTGGCTCACCCAGTCCGTAGGATCAGTGATGACGTCTATGACCCCTTTTCTCTCTAGCTCATCCAGTTCAGCCTTGACAGTATCTTTCAAGGATTCAGGAATGGTCCTAGCAGGTCGAATACTGGGCTTTACATTGTCGTCAAGGTAGAGATGGACTGGGTCTCCCGGGAGTGTGCCAATCTTGGAGGATGAGAAGACGTCGGGATACTCTGCAAGATCCTTTGAAGTCGCAACATATATCTGTTCAAAGTTATCATAATTGATTGTGATGAGGTTCATCTTCTCTGCTGCCTTCTTGCTCAGGAGAGGAGTCAGGTTCTCTTTAACCACCACGTAATCAACAACATATTTCTTGTTATTAACAGGATTCCTCGTCTTAATCTTGCACTTTCCTACTGCAGTGACTGTTGATTTGTTCCACATTTGAAGCTGCACTGCTTCCTTTCTTATGTCGTTGTGAGCAACAACATACTTCTGTGGGAGTAGACTCACTGTAGCACCACAGTCCACTTGGAATTCAACCTCTGTGTCGTTGAGCAGCATTTTGCAGAAAACAGGACGATTGTTGGCATCAACCGCATTGATATTCTGTACGGTGACAGAGCTAATGCTCTCACCTGACGACGAGCTAGAATCATCATCCACGCAGTGTATGGTTGAAGCTCTGCAAACCTCAGATCCTTTGAAATGGTTCTTTTGCTTGCATGCCATGCATGTGCGGCCCCAAGCAGGGCACTTCTCCTTCTTCATTTCATGCATTTTGCAGCAAAATTTGCAACGTTTTGGGTCAGTTGCATCCTTCAGTTTACCACTGCTCTTGCCAGGCCTTTTAGAGTAATGAGATGCACCAGTGCTGACCTTCTTGTAGACCTTGTAGACTACCTCCTCATTCTTGAGAGCTTTCATCTGCAATGACGCCGCTTCTACAGCTTTGCATATGTCAATGGCTTTGGACAGAGTGAGGTCTGGGATTCCCATCATTTTCTCCCGCATGCTGTCATCTGACACACCTAATAACAGTCTGTCCATCAGTAGCTTGTCCTTCATACATTCACAAAAACCACATGACTTGCTCATGGTTCTCAGCACAGTGACGTATTGTTCAATGTTCTCCCCTTCCTGATTCCTGCGATTAAATTTGAACCGCTCAAAAAATTCCTTTCTTTCTCCAAGAAAGTGGGAATCCAGCTTCTCCAGGATAAGATGACACTTTTTGCTGTCTTCATCACTGGCAAACTTCATGCCATTGTAGATTCTTACTCCATCCGGTCCAATACTATGAAGGAGCAGAGCAGTTTGGTATTCCTCAGGTTGAGAAGATAGATTTGTGAGCACACAGTAGTTGTCCCACATCTGTTTCCACATCTTCCATCCCTCAATCGCATCTCCATCAGATACCCTCAGGTGAGCAGGAGGGTTTATGTTCGGCCTTTTGAACACATTACTGGCCACATCACTACTATCACTTCGCTCATCAGGCATCTTGACTATTATATAAGCACAAGCACAGTAGAGAAAATCACAAGCTTACCGTAGTCGTAGAACAGTGACAACAGCTGTGCAGTCACTCACACAAAGTTAAGCATGTGGGGCCACCGTAGAAAACTTCAGTTCGATTTGCACATTTGACCTTCCAAGTACAGCTTAGATAAGCTAACAAATTGTGTGAAGTCCTTGGTAAATCATGGCAAGACTTCCAATGAGTGGGTTACAAACACCAGCTGCCACCAGGTTATGGTTTGTCCCTAATTACAAAGGCTGGAATAACTCACATGTGTACAAAGATGGCTGACATGAAGTGTGTGTCTTTATTCAGTCCTGTCGCCCTCTATCTGAATAGGCAGTACAGTGTTATAACTTGTAAGTCTCATAAACAAGATATTGTCACATTTATGTTCAGTGCCTTGCAAAATGTTGGAAAGAATTGTTGCTTCCCATCTACTTAAACATTCTAATATGTATGGTATCATACCATTATCTCAACATGCTTTTATGGCAAAACGCTCTTAATTTTTCATCATATTGAATTGCGTAATGCAGGTGAGACCGCCGAGAGCGTTTCCCTTGTTTGTTTACCATAATTCCTGAGTACATTTAAGTATACATTGTTTCTATATTTATTTTATTTCTCCAGGTCTTGAAATCATCCTTCAAGTTGTTATGAAGTACAGGAAGTAGCCGTTCACTTTTCAAGAACCACAAAATGGCCGCTGCACGTGTTGCGATGAACAACAATTTCAGCATGCAGAAGCCCATTAGACCAGAGCCTCATCGAAGTCAAGCTCCAGCGCCAAGCAGACAGTATCAATGTTCTGAGCACAGTAATGACATTCTCAACCAACTCCATCAGCTGTGGAAGCAACGTATCCTGTGCGACGGGAACATCATAGCCAATGGGAACCACTTTGCCGTCCACCGCGCCGTCCTTGCATCCTGCAGCGAGTACTTCAGGGCCATATACCTTGAGAACGACAATGTCCGTGACGTCCAACTCCACAGTAACATCTCCAAGGAGAGCCTGGAGCTGCTCCTGCACTACGCTTACACATCCCAGATAGAGCTCACCCTGGAGAATGTCCACAAGGTTGTGAGCGGAGCCGTCCAGTTGAAGATGAAGCGTGTCATCAACATCTGCAGCCAGTACCTGACGTCGGTCCTGGCCGTGGAGAACTGCATCGGGATCCTCCACCTCTCCAGGAAGTTTGGGTTCAAGGAGCTGGAGCAGGATGTGCATGAGTTTATTGTGGATAATTTCTTGATTGTAGCTGAGAGACCAGAGTTCCAGTCCCTCAAGTATGATGATATGTGCTTTTTCCTGAAGCAAGATCGCATGGCCATCGGATCTGAATTTGAGTTGTTTGGAATCGCAGCCAGGTGGATCAATCATGACAAGCAGACAAGATTCAGGTACATATATTCAAATGTATAGGATTTAAGTGTAATGGAGGGTTTAGTTAAAGTAAAAGGTCAACAAGCATGGATTTAAGTAACTTTTCAATTTGGCTACACATACAGTATGAGCATAGAATACAACTGATTAAAGTTAGTATTGAAATGCCTGCGTGTTTGAGAAAGCGCAAGTTTATTGATGATTTTCCAAAAATTATCGTGTTGTGGCTAATTCACTGATACAAATTTAGTTTCTGTGTAAAATTGTTTTTATAAAGAATTACTATTCATGGCAAACATGCACCTGAATTTCAAATAACAAAAAAAAGAGTGTATTTCTACAGGTAAACAGATATTGTAAGCCTTACATATTTTCCTCTTGCTTTCTGGATTTTCTGTACAAAATGATTGAGGTGTTAAAGATTGTGTAATTAATTCAATTTTTTTCAATTCATATCCAATATTGCTTATGTGACAGACATGCAGCTCAGCTGATGAAGCACATTCGCTTCCCGTTGATCTCAAGCGACGACTTGGTGGAGCATGTCCAGTCACATGGCTTCATGATGCAAGATCAGTCATGCCATAGGTTCCTGATAGAGGCCTTGAACTACCACCTGGTGCCTCATCGCCAGCCTGCCTTGCAGACCCCTCGCACCCGCATCAGGTCGACCAAGGAAGCAATAGTGTCCATCGGGGGTGAACTGCCACATCACAAGGTGAGTAACCAGGTCCTGGCTATGGATGAACTCCACAGTGGCTGGAAGGAACTCTCTAGGATGCCTCTGAAGAGGGTCGATCATTGCGTGGTGGTGCTCAATCACTTCGTCTATGTCGTAGGTGGGCAGGTAACCTTGAACTCTAATGGCAAGGAGAGCATCGGAACGGTTCACCGGTACGACCCAAGGTTCAACAAGTGGCTCCAGATGTGTCCTATGCAACAGAGAAGAGCTTTCTTCTATCTGGCAGGGCTTGGAAGCAGCTTGGTAGCTGTTGGGGGAAAGAATGAACAGGGTGCTTTGGCTTCAGTCGAGATGTTCAACCCAACTGAGAACAGTTGGAAGTATGTGCATCGCTTGGATGAACCAACGTATGCCATGTCTGGAACTGTGGTAGATGGCAACCTGTTTATCACCGGAGGATTCGCCACGCACAACTTCAGTCAGATGTGCTACATGTACAACCATGAGATTGACCACTGGATTCCTAAATGCCAAATGAACATTGCTCGGGGGTTCCACATGAGTTGCACCCTACGTGACATGATGTATGTTATGGGTGGGAACCATCTGAATTCCTACGGAGATCGGGTGGATGTCATGGGAGTGGAGCAATACAACCCTCGGGAAGACACATGGATCACCATGTCACCGATGCTGACAGGTCTGAGTATGGCAGGCTGCACGACGACAGAGGACAAGAAGATCTACGTGGTTGGGGGCTACAATGGTCTGGGCCGGCAGCGTGAGAAGGACATTCATTGCTACAATGTAGATGCTGACGAGTGGGATGTTGTCGCAGAGCTTCCGGATTCAAGTTTAAGGATGTCCTGCTGTACGCTGACTCTTCCTAATAGCTTCTTTAACGCATCACCTCCTAACGGTGACTCCTTGTCCACTTCAGACTCCCATTTCACATCTGTCTCACAGCTAAATGAGAACTTCTCTGCCATCAGTACCAGTGCAAGCACTGTCTTTATGAGGTAACACAAACATCTAGGTGAATACTGACGATGGTCAGCCAATTAAACATTCCATTAGCCCATCAGTACTCAGTTGTAGAGAAGAGTATCATGATTTCAAAAGAAGTAATCAGTATGCAAGTTTGACACCACGATACCATAAGTCAGGACCTGGAGGGTCAGAATGACGAGTATGCCATGGAGGTGTCGTGGTAGAGTGGATACGTCACCGGACTGTGGACCAGAAGGTTCACAGTTCAAATCACCCAGGCGATGTAAGTGAGTACCTGGCAGGAATTAATTCTTTGAAATGTCAGAGCACCATCATGGCAGCCATGCTAAAGCCGGGTAATAATTGCAGAGCGCCAAGAGTGTCAAGTCTGACAGACATGAGTGCTATACAAGAACAAGAACCCACTATTATTATAATATGAATTCAGTGGATGTGAATAAACCATCTCTAATTGGGTTTTTGTCTGTACAAGTACATTGTACATCATGGATGTTGGCAGCATTCAGTATTCAGTAGCTTTAGGTGTTGGGAAACTTACATTTGATGAAAAACATTTCCAGCTTTACGATTATCATAATAAGCTTGACAACAGTAACTAAAATTATCTGCAAATGCAAGCCTGTAAAAAAAAAAATAATAATAATAATTCTGTTACTCTGTTCTTGTATTACACTCATATCACATTATGGTAGTCAGGATAATTTACAAAAAAAGAAGATAATATTTAGCCCTCCAAAGGCTACTTTATAGAATGAAGTCAAAATAACAAAGAAGCAATCTTAAAGTAACATACTTTTGACTTAGGTGGTTGCAAGGTGGTTCTCTCATAAAAAAAAAGAACAAATATAAATTGAATTGACTGCCACATAATAAGAAATATTCTAGTACCGGGTAGTCAGGATAATGTGCAGGGGGTGTTTCACAAGATCCTTAGTTGAACTTATCTCTAAGTTGGACTTAACAATTATGGAAAGCCATTATTCTATGAAAATGTTTTGTAAAAGTTATTTTAAAAGGCATAAAATGTGAATTCAAATCATTCATATTTTCTATTATCAAGGATATTTAATGGTCTTGATGTGGAATTTGTTAAAATTCAAAAATATTTGAATTTTCACTATTGAATATATTTTATTTTAAGGCTACAAATAGCTCTCCATAATTTTTAAGTCCAACTTAGAGTTCAGTTTGACTGAGGATCTTTGTGAAACACCTCACAGGTACACATGATGAGTTATGTTGTAGCATTGCTGTTCTATGGGAGGACTGGTTGGGGTTTCATTTCATTTTTACTTTCCAGCTAATGACTGATGTTATAGAATATTATGAATTGAAGTTTGTATACTTTACATTGTACATTGTATCTTGTAAATGTATAAGTTTGACGTGGATGTGAGTGTTAACTGTTAAGTCATCTCAATTTTGTTTTAAATATAGAAGTGTATTTTCCTTAAAATAATGCACAGTGTTGGTGAAAGGCATATAACCAGTATATGCCATTATACACTCCTTTTAAGATAGAGTTGATTCTCATATGTCTTGCAATGGATGATATGTTAATTAAATCTTTGTCTTTCACCAACCCTGTGTATTACATGTACTGTACATTATACTTGTACCTTTGGGTGAATATGATATACAGTCTAACCTGTTTTTAAGTGACCAACTGTCTTCAAAGACCACCTGTCTACGAATACCACATTTTTTGTTTAAAAATACTACATTTGTTGTTTCCCTTGAAAATGGTTTCTCATTGAAACATGTATTAAAGGAACCTGTCTACAAAGACCAGCTGTCTACAAAGACCACTTTTTGTGTTTCCATTGGGCGGTCACTGTAGACAGGTTTGACTGTATGTGTGTATTTATGATTAGAGAATGTCTCTGTTGTATATGTTTGTGTGCGGTTTACATGAATTCATGCATAATATCATGTAAAACTCAAGTCGAAAATTATTACTGAATATTGCAATATTTGCATAAGTTTAATTTAAGTAATTTTTCTTGCAATACAAGTCATGCAAAATGATTATCCCCAAAGTCATCAGCCAGCAAATTATGTTTTTAACAACATGAGGCTTTTCTCCTTAATTCCCATTCTACCTAGTGTAGTTCAAATGCAAATACCGGTAAATGAAATGAGGACCTGGTTACGGCTGATACAAGTGCAAAGATTTTCCTTTGTCATTTTTTTTTTTTTTTTTTTTTTTTTAATAAATATTTTTCAATTCAATTCAGAAGACTTTATTTCCGTTAAAAAGCCAACAAATATATACATGTGATGAAGTACAGACATTTAATGTACATGTACAGGTATATGTTGCAAAAGACATTTTGACATTGTGTATGTTCTCCCATGATTATGACTTTCAGAACCTGACTTTGAAGAAAACTTTCTGCAAAAGTAATAATGCAAGAAGCTGACATTTGTGTTCCTAAAACACATGTTTAGCATACATTAACATGGGCTATACAGGTACATTCTAATAATATAGTTATGAATTTGAAATATAACACCTTGACTTTGTATTAACCTTGTCTTTCTCTACTAAATATTTGTGCATTAAAGTGTGTTGCAATAGTGTGTTCTTTCTTATAATTCGAGTGCAACTGGGTAACTTATATTATATCTAAAATCTTCTACATGTGCATGCCTGATATATCTACCGCTAGATCATTATTTTAAAGAATTACTGTACATGTACATGTAGGCCTGTATATTCCAATTACTGTTGTACATTTCAAATTGTGTAAATTTTCTTTGCATTTGATGAGACGTTTGTGCTTTCACGAATTATTTTATATTCTTTCCTACAGTACAATGTGTGTACTACCAGTACTGTGTTGTGGTGTCAGTATTATCAGGCTGACATACTTGTTTCACAAGAGCTCACTACTTACATGTAAATGGCTGAACTACATGTAACCGTAGGTACCCACTATTGTTAAAGGTAAAGACCAGTTTTGGAAACGCCCCCCCCCCCTCTCAAAAAATGAAATAAAAGCTCTCATTACTAATCATGTGAAAGAATATGTTTTGACTAATATGTGATGATACAATTTTTGCCTAGAAACTGCCCACTAATTGACATATTTGGTCAATTATTATATCTATTTGGACCTGATAGATATCGTGCACGTGTTGCGCTTAGTCCCATATACATCTTTCTGGCTACAGTGCTTATAATTTTACCAAGACTGGGCCAAATTTCTTATCATTTTGATGATTCCAGAACCTTGCTGTACACACCAATACTTATATGCTAGATGATCAACCTTTTCTGATTGATTCCACAACGTTTCTTTCACAATTAATGCAATCGCATGACCATAATTGGTCTTTATAGTTAAACAAAATATTGTATGTTCAGAGCCAGATCCTGTGTTTAGGTATACAAGTTTGTGTTTGTGTTGTGTTAAACAAATATATGTAGTATACTGTAGATCTACATTGGATCTATTGTTTGTTTGTTTTTGTTGTGATAGCAATTAGAAATTAAGCAGGAAATATTCTATCCATTGTTCTTATCTGCTTACTGTGAGAGAGAGAGAGAGAGAGAGAGAGAGAGAGAGAGTGGATTTTATGTAATTACGGTGCATGTAGATGATGTACATGAAAAATCATGTTGAGTGTAATTTCAAACAAATTAAAAGCCAGGGCTGTATTGTTTAAGCATCCCAACATAACATTCTCAATAATTGAATATTGATGCATCAATGTTTGTGCGCTAATGATTTATATATCGAATATATGAAAGTCCAAGGCCTCTGATAAATGAGGGAAAGGTGTTTTGATGATGCAACGTAGGATAAAACGATGAAATGTTATCAGGCTCGTTTACCCCCCCCCCCCCCCCCCCCACATAATCCTTGTAGTAATAATCGTATAAATGACACAATTATGGGATAGCGTACATGTACATTTACATGTAAATGTCATTGTTCCCTTTCTCTTTTTCTTTCATATTTTTTCTCGTGATTATTATTTTTCTTCCAGTCATTATTTCCTGTTCTAAAAAGAATTTGCCTTTCTTCTTTTTGTCATCTTTTTACCTCTTTTATTTTTGTTTCTTTGTCTCTTTTAATGAACAAAAAACGTTTCCCTTGTTTTGATTGGTGTTCATTATTTGTAAAATATAGATACATGTTATGTTTGATATGTTAACATGATATGGTCAAGATGTTACGATTGATTTTCAAAAAGAATTATGTAAATAAACATCCAATGATTTGAATTAAATAAAATATGAATATGGCTGAACATTGATTGTAGTTATTACGGAAATCACTTTATTTGTACGCAGTCTTTATGTCATACGAATTATGTACATATCCAACTTTTATTCATAACATTACAACACTTATGTCTTCTATGTAGCAATAACGGCAAATTATTTCTATATTAACATTGAAATTACGCAAAGTCCATTTCACTTTTGTTTCTCAAGTCATTTGAATTAAGTTTATTTAATTTGAATTAATGCAAGCATAGTTCATATTGAGGTAATGTAAAAATACCACCACCACCGCCAATAACAACTACAATAAGGAAAGAAAGAATGAATGGATGAATGAAACATTAAACAAAATGTAGGGAATAAAGATTAACTTTTGCTTTAAATCTGCGAGTCAGGACTCAACGATCATTAATATTGCAACACCTCAGTTAAAGCAGTTATTTGAATTTTAAGAGTTCATGTTGAAATGTCAATCCGAAAGGTCATTACAAATAATGATATAATTATGCCGGGATTATGATAACTGGATAGAATAAACCAATTTCGTAATGTAATCAAAATTAAAATGCACAAGTCTTTTTGAATGAAATAATTACGAATATCGTCTATTTATTTTCGATTACTCCCCTAGTGAATCTATGATTTTTCAGTTAATTCGTTCACTGATACGAATTTAACTACTCGTAATTAAAAAAAAAATGTAATATTAAAATAAATGTGCCTTTGCTAAATGACGGGCTTTTACAATGGAGGCCTACCCTTCTATTTTCAGGGCTATGCTTTGTTCATACATTCTTAGACAAAATTCAAGAATACTAAATTATATTTACATGGATTTATTACTCACAACCCATTTAATCGCAGGGGCGGCCGCCCCTATCATTTTCAAAAAAAGGAAGAGAAGGAGAAAGAGAAAAAGGAGAAGAAAAGAAAAGGAAGGGGAAGAGAAGGGGGAAGGTCAGGAGAAGAGAACTATAATATGTAAATATGTATGACGTAAGGGATGGCGGGGGAGAGGGAAAAGAAAAAAATAAAGAAAAAGAGAGAAAAAGCACAAAATGTACAGTAATTGACGGAAACATTTGGAGTTTTTCTTCATTCTTCACAATGTTTATTTCATGACAATCCGAACACGAGGGTTCACCTTGAGACAATGCAATAGGTACTTTTAGATTGAGTGGACGAGAACGGCGTGAACGTCCACTGACCATGCGTGTCATGGCAAGTCGTTTTAACATATATTCCTATATATTCCTTGATATCAAGAAATGATTTTCTGTTGTATGGCAATGGTAATTCTTGATATCAAGAAATGGAATACTAGCAAGGATCTATGGAAGTCATCCTAATCCAGATACAGAAGCGTCATTATTACATTCACATTACCGGCAGTTCAAACATTGGTTGACGACGAAGAACCTTCCACCAACTGAAACAAAAATCAAATTAATCCCTTGCATCTCCTAAACTGCATGGCCTATTGTTCAATGGAAACGACATATTCATCTATAACAACCCTTCTAAAAATTATGGTCACATTCACACTTACGAGTGTTTCTGCTAAGCATTCATTTAGTGAGCTTCGATTGCTGAAAACGTTCTTGGATTGAGATCAACACCCCCCCCCCCCCACCCAGTGTTACAGTATTTAGGATACGCATATGCGTGTTTCCAGCGACCCCCCCTTTTTTCAGCAAAAGTCCGGTGTGTAAAGTCAATATATATTTTTTTTCAATAGTTTTTAAATTTTATTTCAAACAATACAAATTAATTTTAGAAATAAAAACCAGTCGTTTTTCTTTGACATGAATTCAAAACATTTTCATTACATAGATTATATACAATACAGGTCGACCATTTTCTTTTGTTGTACGAGCCTTTTTCAGCACACCCCCCCCCCCCCTTTCAGCAAAAATCCGGTGTGTAAAGTCAATACGGGTAGACCTTTTTCTTGTGTTACGAGCCGGAGAGTTTGGGAACACGCATGGTATCCCTCCGTTCACGGAGTGGGGGGGGGGGGGGTGTCAACAATGACCCAAGATTGTTTGTCTTCACTTCTGGTCATCAATTTAAACAGAGATGTTGATATAGATATAAGCAAAGTGATTGACGCATTTGCCCGAAAACATACCTGTAAATTGGAGTTCCTTTTGACAGAAGAAAATTAAAAGTAGTGCATGTTCGTGATGCTGTAAGTAGTATTTCCCATCATTAAAGGTAAGCCAGCCTACATTTGAATTGAGCTTGTTCTTGTTAGTTAAACTTAAGACTGTTTTCTTTTTAATTTGGCAAAAGGAATGCACCAAATTGAGCCATTGGGCATCAATTTTCAAAAGAATCTTCAACTTCTGAGGGGGGCACCCGGCCCCCCCCCCCCCCACTCCGTGAACGGAGGTATACCATGCGTGTTCCCAAACTCTCCGGCTCGTAACAAAAGAAAAAGGTCTACCCGTATTGACTTTACACACCGGACTTTTGCTGAAGGGGGGGGGGGAGGGTCGCTGGCGCGCCCATTGGCCCCCACCTAAGAAAATAACCTGGCGCCTCCCCCGTTTACTCGTTAACGAATATGTTAGAAAATGTTTATTCGCCAGGATAGACCACATTTACTAGTAGGTGTTCCTAATGGCAACGTGTTCGAATGTGTATGTACTTATTAATAACATAATTGTGTATAGTACCACCATCTGGTGGGTATTGTAATCTTAGCCCTGCTTTTATTTGTAGATCGCATTCTGACGGGTATTTCATGCATTGGTAACATTAATAGTTGCTACTGACGACCCGAGAGATTGATTGAGGCTTACCCGACATAACAATAAGTAGAATTTCAAAGAAATCTTATCATATGTAACAGGTGGACTTAAGAGAATCTTTCCCGGGGGATCCGGGAAGAAGCATCCATTCACCTTGAATCACATGACTCATGTTACACTAAACTGCTAAAGTGGTAAAACGAGCAGATTTTAAAGCACGTAAATATTGATCGACCGGACTTTGGACTTTGCCTATTAATCAAACCACGAACGTTTCCGCGGTTCCTAGCTAACCGCGTGTCCTGCCAAAGATATCGCTTATCTATTTGCGATCTACAAATACAAATATTGTTATGATATTAATGAGCGAAGGCCTTTTCCGAAACATTTGCCATCGCAGTGCATTAGATTAGTCTACATACTGTGTTACAGCCAATCACGTTTATTGTCTATTATTGAGGAAGTCATCGAGGAGCTTTTGTAATAAACAGACCAAAGGAGCAGCTAAATAGGTAGTCCCTCACGCCTGAAGTCATATTTTATTTTTGTCTGCAGCCTACATCCTAAGTCCAAGTAAGTGATTACATTGTAATCTGGTAGGAGGGTTTTGATTTTGCCTATTGCTTGTGTACGTAGCTTTGATAAGCTTAATTCACTACAGGGTGTTTTCCGCCTGTAATAAACCACATCTTACATTGGATGGTGGCTTATCATTATAGGCCTATATTTATGTATTATATAAGTACATGTATCAATAATTATAGGCATATATTTTGACTCTTTAAGTATACAGGTCTAGATAAACAGAGGAGGGGGGGGGGGGTAGATTTACCAAGGTTGCCGGCATTACTATATAGTTATAGGACAATTCCAGAAGATGAAAAAATTGAATATTTCTAACAAAACAAAATAGCTGCATAGTTGAACTATAGTTCAAAATTTATTTTCTTTAGACTTCAATACAAATTATGTGTAATTAAATTATGATGTTTGGATTGACATTTTTTCATGTTCGGGAGTGGGGGGGGGGGGGGGGTGACACCTTACTCGAACTTTTTTAACAGATGGATACTAATGGTTTCTTTTAAAATTTGTGGCCGTGACTTTAAACTCGGTGGAACACTGAAAACAATATTTTACCGTTGCAAAATTAGACCAATTTTGTGACCCCCCCCCCCCATACGTTCTAAGAATCGTGATTGCGCCAATGATTATTTAACTTATGGTTTTCTTTTATTCTATACGCAGGAGAACAATGGACGGTCCTGTAAGAGGTATACTGATGGCATGCATCTTCTTCAAATTCATTATATCTGCTTCTCCGTGTCCACCTAGATGTCAGTGTGACACCAACCAGATGGTCTCATGTGCCGGAAGTAATCAAACGGTCATACCGGGTGACCTCCAAAACTCGACAAGATTCCTATACCTTGAGAGGAACAATATTGAACTCATCCGAGAGAATACTTTCTCAAGCTTACACCATCTTGAAGAACTTGTCCTTGCGCAGAACAAACTTTACGAAATAGAGAGTGGAGCTTTCACCGGGTTGTCCAATTTGGACAAACTCTTCTTGGAGGAGAATTCGATTACAATATTGCCTCCAGGGATCTTTGCTCCATTGGTCAGGCTGACCGAGCTCCACCTAGGTGGCAATCGCTTCCCGGTGATTCCTCGAAACCTGTTTGGGTCGATGCCTTCGCTTGAACGCTTGTTTGTTGAAGGTAACCAAGTGAATCTAACCATCGAGTCCGAAGCTTTTGATGGACTAGGAAACCTGATGGAACTGTCGCTTCGGTCAAGTCGGATCCAGAGGCTTTCACATGGCATGTTTAGTGGTCTCCTGAATCTAGCCCGCCTAGATCTCAGCTTAAATACCTTTGGTTCTTTCACAACGGACGTCAGGAAAGATCTGCAACACCTTAAAGGTAAGCGAGACTCCCACACGGAGCTGACGACGCTTGCAGAGGGGACCTTTGCGGATCTCAAAAGCCTCGTCGACCTGAACATGAGCTCGTGCTCTTTGAAAGCCATCAACAGAAATATCTTCAAGGGTTTAACTTCACTCAAACAACTGTACCTTTCGGTGAATCAATTGCGTGGTATAGATGAGGGAACCTTCTGCGAATCACTGAATCTGGTACTACTTGAACTTGATGGAAACCCACTAGAGAATCTTGAAGCCGGTTCATTTAGGTGTCTGTACCGGCTTGGTTATTTGAATCTTAACCATACTGAATTTAATCGCATTGGAGAGGGGTTTTTCAAAGAGCTAAATGAACTGGCCGTGATCTCCCTGAGCAGTAGCGGTATTGTTGAAATAGCCGGCGATGCTTTCCAGAATAAATCTAGACTGACTCGGATAGATCTGAATGACAATGGCATAAAGAGTTTCAACACAAGTCTCTTCGATGGAACTCGTAATATCAGAACGCTCCGCTTACAGAATAATCAAATCAAAAGCTTGCCAGAGGATATCTTTAACGGTGTTTCTGGTCCTCTGAATCTGTCACTGAAGGGGAACCCCTTGGTCTGTGATTGTCAACTAGATTGGATCCCAGGGTGGTTGGTGAGGAATGGAGGAACTCTGGACAGGTGCGAATGTGATCAGCCACCTGCCCTTCACGGAATCCATCTCGATCGTGTCCCCTATGATGATTTCCACTGCACACCATACATAGTCAACGATCTTCCACACATCTACAACGCAACACCGGGAGACAAACGGTTCGAGATAGTCTGTCCTGTTAGTGGCAAACCGCCCCCTACGATTACGTGGACGGTCCCGAATGGAGAAACAATGTCTAAGAAAACGGTCCCTGAGTACCCAAACGGCTTGTATCGCGTCCGTGAAAACGACACCCTCGTCATCAGGGATATATCATCAGCAGTTGAGGGGGAGTTTACATGTGAGGCCAGGAATAATCTGGGACATATATCCGTGCAGATTGAGGTGCAGGTCGTTCAGATATCCAACAGCTGGATGACAGCTTTCCTTGTCGTGATGATAGTCCTCTTCGTCAGCTGTGCTATCTGTCTCCTGGTGACCTTCCTTGCGCCATGGCGGCGTCGGAGGCGCAGAAGAGAGCTAACTCGGACACCAGCTCGTAGAGTTGATCCGCGCTACGGTCCACTTAGCCCCATAGCTGAAGGCAATGAAACCGATGAACTATGATGAATCAACTGTAATATTCAAATAGATTGTATTATGTTTGTATTGTAACTCCTTCAAAAAAAAATTCTCCTTAAAGACTAAACACGCTCGAAATGACTGGAGCAAGAAGGACTGTATATACAACCATGTTTAAGAAAACGTACGTGTTATTAATGTTTGCATTTGATTGGCTGTGCGTGAGTTTGTTTTTGAATTTTGTCACCTTTTATTGACAACAATTTATATGAAACAGGGGCCCTGGGTGTAAAGGAACCAGATTCCCATGAGCCCCTTGGTCCGCCCCTGGATGTCAACATGTTCGCTGAAATATCAAGCCTAGAAATTGCAGTAACAACTATACTAGTTTAGAACCAGTATCACGTAGCTTGTGATAAATATTATGTACTTCTGTCAGATTTTGTTCTTCCAACTAGAAACCCAAGTTGTCACTAAAGGCGATTCCGTATTCGACCCTTCCCCCAAAAATGTTTTAAAATCTTCTAGCCTATCAAACATGTCACTTTTATAATACTGCCATATTAAGTCCATGTCTAATCTCTACCAATTTTTGGTTTGTTTTGATAAACCGTGTCAAATACAGAAACGCCCTATTTCTAATCAGTAAACAAAAGACCGCATTTCCATTTAATTTGTAAAATGTCCTCGTTTAGGCGAATCAAAGTAAGTGAACCATACTAAATGTACCACGAAAATACTCACACAATACGCATACACAGTGCTAAACTATGACTCATTAAAGATCTGAGCTGTATTTACATTGCTCTATTTTATTGATATTATGCACATAAATCACATATTGCCTCGTTTCTGGTATTATCTTAGTACAATAACAATAAATCCTCATAATACACTATGAATATGACGGACAAAGAAAGAGGACAAAAAATACAGTTCCTCATTCTACCCTCAACAATTGCCGTGGTAGACAAAGGAACATCTCTTCACTGCTATTATGTAAAAATGTGTAGAACAGGTGTCACATGCATATTCACCTGTTCTACACGCTTTTACATAATAGCCGTTAAGGGATGTTCCTTTGTCTACCACAGCAATTGTTGAAGGTAGAATGAGGAACTGTATATTTTGTCCTCTTTCTTTGTCCGTCATATTCATAGTGATACACACTGTTTTAACTGTACATAGAGAAAGACTAGAGGGCGCAATTTAATAGAAGATGGACCCAAATGTACATTAGTTGATTCAAATTTTTACAATTAGAGTAAATTTACAGGATTATTTGGAAAAATATTCACACACTTTCTGAAAGTATAAAATACCAAAAAAAAATATTAAAATTGTTTTAGAACGGATACATGTGGTTTTCTGATTTTGTTGGTACAGATAAAAGGAATACATGATTTTGTGATATGTGGTTTGTGTTTTGTTTCTTTTCATGCAAAAGGAAATTAAATGTTGTGATTTTACTTTTATTAATAATGGTATTAATTGTGTTACTGTTCTTTGTCGTAGTAATTTAAGGTCGAATAACAGCAACGTTATGTAAGGTGGAGAACAACCAATGAAATTCAAGATCTTATTGAAAATCCCAACTTTTCTACACGAATATTAAAAAGTATATGAATGAAATTAAGAATCTGCAAGAAAATCATGATAAAACAACGTAAATCATCCGTAATAATATAAACCAATGTAAATTAACTCGAATTGAATTATTGTAACTGTCTATTTGAACTCGAAACTGGATGTATCAACAAAATGTCATAAATAAGATATATTTTCACCAGTAAGGTCACTTCAGCTAGTTTGATAAGTTGTCAATTCTACACAGTATTGGGGGAGGGGGAGGGGGTGGGGATGGGAATGGGATAGCTGCGGCCCGCTATCATACCTGTGGAGAGAAGGAAAAAGAGGTTCCCGGAGGAAAATGAACCGAAGATAACTTTGTACTTTTACCTCGCACCCCCCTCCCCCCCCCCCCCCCCCCAATATTTTAGAGTCTTGCGAGGGCGACATGGATTCCCGAAATTTTGTTCTTGTACACTATCATTTTTATTATTGTTATTCTTTCTTTGAAAAAATGAGAATCATATTTGTTTGGATTTTAATCAGTAACATTCTGAATTTAAATTTGTTCCTTAGGAAACTTGACCACCCCTTCAGACGATCATTGATCCGCCCCTGATATAGGCTTTGATAAAATGTAAACACACTGGTCTCTGGACGAATTCAGCATTTATTCAATTCAAACCGTCCTTGGATCTACCATAGTATGTACTCCTTTTTATTTCTTTGACATGAAGCTGACATAAAGCAAGCAATATTTTATGAGTTCATCTCAAAATACTTCAAAATGTGTACATGACATATAGTATACCGAAATATCCATCATTGATAAATTATATAGATCTTGCGAAATATTAACGTAAGGCACTCTAATGAAAGACAATATAGGACGTCATATGGGCTTGACATTTCATCCACCAAATCTACTGATATCCGCGGATGTCAAATAAATCGACGGATAACCGTTCGTTTCCCTCAAATATCACGAAAAAGTGTCTGCTGAGAGTCAGAAGGCATTATCTAATAAAACTTTATAAAGAGTTAACGCCCTTATGACTCTCAGTAGGTGAAATAAAATATTATGCACTTTTGTGACATCATCAGCCGACGCCACTGAGGGACCTCTCGGCCAGCCGATCGAGAGGGAAAGGTTTGGGTTGTTGTCTGCTACTGCTGAGAGAGAACTGAGGCCAGCTGAAAGGCCGGCTAGGGAGATACCGCCGTGATCGAGTCCGTCTTCGAACCGGTGGGGTCGTCAGGTTATCCGTTGTGTCGGTTCGCTTCCTGGCACCATACACTGATTTAAAAAAAAAGAATTACACAAGATAATATAAAGGTATGAACTAGGTAATGGATATAAATCTATACTATATATTCCTTCTACTGTACTAACCCTCTGACATGCAAAAAATCCTGAAAAAATTCTCAAACCACGAAGATATATATGGTTTTCTTTGCAGGCGTCGATGTATGACACCCTCTAACAGTGATAACAGTAAATTCTCCCAACCATTTTTGAATTTTACCAACCGTTTTCCATGAAAAAAGACATAAAACAGGCTATTAAAAATCTGTCATCACTTAAATGTCTGGAATGGAATGTAGAGCCTTTTTATTGCTTTGTGAGATTTTCCATTCACATAAAATGTAATTAAATTGTAATAGTATAGTTGGGAGGAATTTTTGGGAGAATTAAGGAATCGATGAGATAAGTTTTTCCCAATTTGTACCATGAATAATGGTCCGTTTTCACTCAAATTTTAAGAATATCTTTAATTGTACATCTAGCATTGAAGTCACTACCTTAGCAACCCTATCTCTCATCTGAACAATGTTACCAAGTCCCTTTAAGGGACAGGAGCCCCTTTTCATTTCCTACTAAAACATCGTGCCCTAACTCCCCCATACAATTTAGAGAGAGAGAGAGAGAGAGAGAGAGAGAAAGAGAGAGATAGAGAGAGAGAGGGAGGGGGTGATAACGGTTTCTTGCAAAGAAGCAGAACATGAGAGAAGCAGGTCAGTGGAAGTTTGAGAAAATAAGAAAGTTGTGAATTTATAAAGTTGCGACCAATCAAATACAAATTTGCAGCTCTATGACGTATCTTGCAAGCTCCCCCTCAACTAACAAGCTCCTCTGAACTAAAAAAAAATCAGAATTTTCATTTTCCCTAAAGAAAAAAAAATGCACCCTAAATAAAGTCATTGCAAATACTTTTCTATGCAATCCCTGTATTGAAAAAAATCAAATCGTCATCAATAACGAAGAAAATGAAAGTTGATAAAATTGTATTTACGGAGAAAATTGAACAATTTAAAGGAAACCAAAACCTTCATACTAAGTTACTTTTATTGTAAAGTTTAAAAGATTTTAAGAAAATCAGTGAAAATTTGAACAAAATCGGGCAAGGAATAAGAAAGTTAGATGGTTGGTTCTTCGTTTAGATGGCGCTCTTCAATCTCAAAGATTATTTGCGCCAGTCAATTTCGTGTATAGCTTTGGCGTGGGCTTCGGAAATCAAGCCCACGAGCGACTTTCCTTGGTGAAATGAAATTAATAGTGATATGGTTTTATATAAAAATAAAAAAAAAAATAAAAAAAAAAAAAAAAAAAAAAAGCTGCAATATTAAAATTGCATAAAATGCACATAAAAGGCGAGATGGGAGTTAGTTGCAATTGTTCATGGAAAAACCGCAAATACTTCATTTTATATATTATTACAGGATCGACATAAGTTAAGGGGATCCCTGATAGCTTTAAAAGCTATCTAAAACGATTAGTATCGTATATGTAACCCAATAATTCACGAGTAAAAATTGGGTTAGACATCAATAATTGTTTCAGATTGGGGTTGTTCAATTTAATCCTTTCTTTTAAGAGACGTCTATCTTTGTCGTATTTTGTACAATAGAAAATAAAATGTTTAATTGTTTCATCTTCTTGACAAACTTCACAAAGACCAGTATCGTGTTGGTTAATTTGAAAAAGGTAATAATTTAAACTACAGTTACCTACTCTTAGTTGTTGTATCAAGCATTCTTCTCTGCGAGATAGGCCTTGTCTATGTATGGGCTTTGAAACGTCGCTATGCAAAGCATATAAAAATCTACCGTGTTCTGCATTGTCCCATTCTGCTTGCCATAATTTGTTATAATGGATCAAACGAGAGGCTGCCAATTCACTTCTTGTATTTGGTATAACTATGTCTATACACCTTTTCATGGCTCCTTTTTTGGCAGCCCGATCTACGATCTCATTGCCCCTAATATCGCAATGTGACGGAATCCATTCAAAAGCAACACAAACATCCTTAAACTGCAAAATATTAATTATGGATAAAATTTCATTTACAATAGCACATCTAATAAAGTATGAATCAATCATTTGTAAAGCTGACAAAGCGTCGCTAAAAATTACCACCGAAGAGGATTCAATAAATGTATTAATCCACTCTAGTGCCATTAGTATGGCCACTAGTTCTGCTCTCATAATACAGATATGGGCTTTTTGAGCTTTTTGAAATGAGCTTTTTGAAATGACTAGTCACTAGAGGGCGGTATTCAATTTGATGACATCATCTGTGAACAACTCTCCATGCCTTTTGTACATAACATTTCACAATTTTTTTGTTTTCTTCGTATTTATTTGTGTTCTAGATCCGACTTCATAACATGTGAAGTAGAATATCATTTTGCATTCTATATCTTGCTTTCAGGGGAGTACATTATCTCAATCACAAGAAAGAAGGAAAAACATGAAATTTGATGTACAAAAGGCATGGAGAGTTGTCCACAGATGATGTCATCAAATTGAATACCGCCCTCTAGTGACTAGTAATTTTAAAAAGCTCTTACTTCCTCATTCCTTGCCCGATTTTGTTCAAATTTTCACTGATATTTTTCAAATATCTTAAACTTTGCAATAAACTGTAATTTAGTATGAAGGTTTTGGTTTCCTTTAAGAGGAGCTGACAAGATACTTAAAGGGATCGTTTAACAATGTTAAATCTGAGATGCATGGCCCTGCGTGTTATCAGTGTCTGTGATATGGTGCAATATTGTAGCCCTAAACACATTGTGCTTCAAAATGACCATGAATGCATCCAAAAAAGTAAAAATCTTTGAGTGACCGGTTTTGCCATACTCATTTCCCCCAATAGACTGCAGTGCTATAAAAACCGTTAAGAAAACGAATTTTTAAATTTCGATTTTCAATCATAAATATGATAATCAGACAGGCGATCGGCTTGTAAAAGTCACGGGTTCCTGACTGACCTAAAGGTTTATAATTATCATGGCAGTATAAGCTAAATCCAGGATTTTGTTTCAGAATCTGAGACAAAGTTATCCAATCCCTTTAACAGATTTCTTACGTACCTTTCTCTCCGAGTCCATGACCAAAGTTCATAGTGAGATGAACACAGACGACGACCAGAAAGACCCGGATGATGAGACCCAGTATACCACAGACAATGATACATGTAGGCAGAAGCTTGTCAGCTTTGGTCGGCCATTCCTCCCATCGCATCGATAACTAAGGGAATACCAAACAAGCGAACCAAGAATTTACACTAATGGTAACGCCAGGAATATACGATGATAACTACATTGTTGCCAAAAAAAATTGGATAATTTTTTGTTGACCTCTTATCATGAAGTGACTGTTAAAATATGATGTGTTCTTAATAGACAGAGTTTATATCCTCTCAGAACACTATTAAGTAACCTAGAAATTCATGGAGATTGGTCAATAAAGTTCCGAGAAACTTATCTATCGAGAATAAACCATAATCGTCACAATCATAATTATCATGAAAAGAGGTTAGAAAAATATTCCAACTTTATGGGCAACACTGTATATAGGGATTAGCTTATCGGCTTTGATTGTCCATTGCTGAAATCACATGGAACGCAAAACACCCTCCCCCCCCCCCCCCCAAAAAAAAAAAAAAAACTAAAAAAAAAAAAAAAAAAAAAAAAACTATCAGTTTCCATATGAAAATGTTTAGTTCCTTTGTTTGCAGTTGTGTGTCAATGCACAGGGGGCGTTGAGTCCTTTGGTTGCATCCCTTTCAATGAAAGTCAAAGTTTGGCCCCTGGAGGCACCCCTTTAATTCTATTTCCTGAATACGCCATCGATTTTGGGGTAGAGAAATGTCTTCGTTACCCCCCAAAATACACACTACAATAAGAGCGATGATTGACGACACTCCCTCGCTGCCGTTTTAATAAAAACACTCTAAACATGATATTGCACCAATTGTAAATAAAAGTTACTTTCTAACAATAAAAGACATTCAATTAAGCATTTAGTGAGAAAGGCATTAGCTGTGAAAGTATTACTATTGACCTCATTGCACCCACCCTCTCCATAACAATAACAAAACAACAATAACAACAGCGATTACACAACAACATCATCAACATCATTATCAACATCATCATCATCATGATCATCATGAACATCATAATCATCATCAACAACATCATCAACAACTTCAACATCATAACAAAAATATCATCATCTAAAACTTCATGATCATCATGAGCATCATTATCATCATCCTCATCAACATCATCATCGTCATCAAAATCATCAACAACAACATGATCATCATCAACAACTTCATGATCATGATCATCATCATCATCATCGTCAACAACCTCATGATTATCATCATCAGTAACATCATCAACAACAACATCATCATCAACAACATCATCATCATCATCATCATCATCAACAACATCATCATCATCATCCTCATCATCATCATCATCATCAGTAACATCATCAACAACATCATCGTCAAAAACAACAACAACAAAACAACAATATTTCCAGATATTGATTATAAAGGCTTCTTACGTCGATGAACTTGTAGGTGATGAAGGCGGGTAAAATCCAACCCGTCGCGAGAAAGAGCACAACCAATATTCTATTTTCAAATCGTAACTGCAAAAGAATAAGAAAACACGAAATATAATAAAGAGATGGTTAATAATAATAATAACGGTGGTGGCTTCTTATATAGCGCACATGTCCGTCACGTTGTGACGCTCCTGGCGCTGCCCCGATTATTACCCTGGCTTTAGCAAGGCAGCCACTACGGCGCTCTAGCATTTCAAGGAATTAATTCCTGCCAGGTACCCATTTACATCACCTGGGTTGAGTGTGGCAAATGCAGATCAATGCCTTGCCAAAGGACATTAGAATACCAAGTTCAAAGTGCCATAATACTCGACTCTTTTCATAGTGTGCATCTGAACGGAAAAACAAGACATTCGAAGACGATGTAATGCTTTTCTTGACGACCAGAAAGTTTGTCTGAGGCTTGCCTGACCTACCTACAACTAGTCTAAGGATGACGTATTCAATTCAGAGATGAACATTTTGTTGTTGCTATCATTGGTAAACATATACAAAGCGTGTAGATCAGGGACTCTAAATTTAATGGGGGGGGGGGACGCCCATTCATTGTTTATGCCAACAGGGATAGAAATGGGCCGTTTCATAAAACTTGTTACCAATGACAAATGCTAAATTGCTATGACAAATTTGCTCTAAGCCAATGAGATGCCACGATTTCAGCTTATAACAGTAGCTTGTTAATTGTTATTGTTATCAAGTTTTATGAAACAGGGTCCTGGGGAGTGTTTCACAGAGACTAATATCGTCTTTAAGTTGGACTTAACTATGGCAAGCCGTTCATGCCACTAGTTCCCTTTAACCATTCCTGGCATTGGCTTCTTAAGGAACGTACAATTTGTGGTCCCAAATCTACAGAACTTACCTTTGTTGATAGTTCATTGTTGAAGGAAAAAATATTATCTAAAGATCATAATTGAGAGACCAATGGTGAGAGCGGCCAGTGGCATAAATGGCCTGCCATAGTTAAGTCCAACTTAAAGTCGATCTTAGTCTTTGTGAAACACCCCCCTGGTCTATATATACTCACTGCCAGAAAGCCGAGAATGTTCCACATTAATCCTAGAGGCAGTCCCAGACTTAGGACGATCTTCTCAAAACCATTTATGTTGATCCCGTCATCGAGGACGAGGATGACCATGCTGGTCTTTTAAAAGAAATTGAGTGAAAGAAAGTTAAACGAAATTGAGTGAAAGAATTGTAATGATATTAAAGTCAAAACAAGCTTTTGATCCTGTAACTTTTATGTGAATTGGAGATGTGACCCCACAGAGTAATAATGATAAAGATTTTAAGTCATGTTTGAAGGTTAGGAAATCATGTTGTGCTTTTTACAGTTGTTACATGCAATTCATAACAAAACGGACAGCTAAAGATGAATTAAAAACACTGATTCGCCGCCTCAATGAGTACAACCAGGGTGACAGAATTCACTATGAAGGCGGAGATGGGCGGACTACACAGAACGGACGGGCTGACAAGTTTCACATGCATTTCAAAGCAAACACAAAATTGTCAGAAATTAATCGGGCATTCAGAATCTAAAATGTTCTGACAAGGGACGGGATGTAATAAACATATATACTTTGCCAAAAAAAAATATTATTGAGTTATTTATTTTGAGTGACATTTTTGAGCGAAATTTATTAAGCGACAAAAAAAAAAAAAACGTTTCCTCACACCCTAATCCCCCACACCCCGATCCCCCCTTTGAACGCCCCATGCAGCGGCGATCGGGAACCAGTTTGATATGAAAGAGAGAAATTAATGGAAAAATGTATACATCCTTACCTCTAGCTGTAAGTCAACTTTTAATAGATCAACAAAAAGGTACATATTCCCGCACAGGTCCTGTAGGTAAAGATTGGCGCCCACGGTTCTGAAGATAAGATTCTTGGCTCGCTTGTATTTCACTCCCATAGTGATACTGTAACCAATTTGGAACGGGAAGAATATGCAGACGATTATCAGGCGAGCCTGTAGAATAAAACAAAGAAAAATAATATTAAAGTCACTTCGTTATTACTGAATTATCTCAATCGATGCGTTGTGGTCGAGTGGTCTCATTTATCAGTCACCCGGTTGTGGAACAAAGGGTTTATGGTTCGAGACCCAACCGCGGCACCTACGTTCTTTGCCACCCGACTCTAAACCACGAGTGAACGTGTACCGGTGAGGATCGTCAAAAGCCACTGTGACGTATGGCAATACCCTAAATGCATGCACATGGTAGGAAGGCGCTCTAAGGAGTGGAGATGGTGCACATTTGTGTTCATTTTAGAGTGGATGTTCTAATAATTATAATCATGATCATTATGTCTGTTGCAACCGATTTCTTTCGGGTTATATTATATTACAAGTTTGGTCGCCCATGAAGGTTCCTTTCCTGAGGCCGCCATCACGTTCAAGCTATTATGGCGGTCTCCTAAATGTTTCAATATTGAAATGATTGGTCACCTATGTGTTTTTCAAAGGTATAATTATTTAATCGATTTATGTCATGATATGATTATATATGTATTTTGACTTTTGTTAACAATAATATGGATCGAAAATAATATCGCAAAAATAGTAATATTCGTTTTTCTCGCAATGTATGGTCAAAAGATCACGACGTTTCGTGCGCCGCTGCAACACTTCGTCAAACGTATATCGCTAGCGATATTATTTTCGATACTACATCCGCAATGAGTCATATTTTTAGCAATATATATGTACCTAGTTTGTTTATTACTTTTTATTATGTTGAAAAATGAAGAAATCAAATCAAATTAACAAACAAACAAGTGTAATCCAGTGAAATCTAGTGATCAGCGGTAATCTCACACCTTGTCTGTGCATTTGAGTATCAACGTAATGTGTCATATAAACGTAAACTACCATCAATATGATATCGGTATTAATATCAAGAGAACTACAAAAACAATTATCGCACAAGATCAATGAGTTTCAATTCGCACGTAAGTGTGCACCATATCCACTCCTGTTAGCATTTGTACTGTACACATGCATTTACGCAGGGTATAAATTTGCTTGTAAATTCGGCAAAATTTCATCCAACATTCCTCATTTAAGATACTCCAGCGAAGTCCCCACTCAGGGCAGGACCCCTTCGTGAAATACAACCTTTCTAAAAGAGCATAATCGCTCTACTCACCAACTCAACCGAATCATCTGATGTTTCTAAGAAGTTTGTGATACAGTAGACGAAAATGACAGACATACTGAAGGCAAAGACGAAGAGCTCGTAGGCGTGCTCGCCCAGGACTCCATTGACCACGTAGAATAAACAGAACACTAGAAAAGAAGAAGAAAAACGTGAACAATCTTAGAACTGACATCGGCATATCGAAAATAACGTGAACAAGAACATGACATGGACTATGAATTAAGCCTCAATTTGTGAATTTACATTTCCCTTGTATCTGTTACCCAGAGCGAGCAAGAAAATGTTTAAACCTGTCATTATATCAGAAAAAAATATGCCTCACAAAAGTCAGTGTATGGATGTCAAGACAATGGGCAGATACTGGGGGAGGTGGGAAGGGTTGCGGCATCCCCCTTCGATACAAGAGAGAGAGAGAGAGAGAGAGAGAGAGAGAGAGAAAGGGAGAAAGAGAGAGAGAAAAAAAAAAGAGAGAAAGAGAGAGAAAGAGAGAGAGAGAGAGAGAGAGAGAGAAAGAGAGAAAAAGATCAAGGGAGGGGGGGGGGGGTCTCTTTGGTAAAAGGGGCCCGTCTCTCCCCCCTCCTCCTTAGGACCGGCGGAATTCTCGCCTGAACATTTTTTTTTTTGGGGGGGGGAGTTCACTTTATGCTCATTGCGTAATATATACATGTATGTTTTAATGGATATGAAATAAAAGAACTTGAACTTCCGATCTACTCACATATATTAATAAGAAGTAAGATGGCGAATGTGAAATCATCTGAAGCCGCCTCTACGATGGCCACTCGGTCAGCGGTCAATCCAAGGGTGGCTAAAATGGTCAGTAGACAGGTGGTCAAAAAAATCTTCTCTTCACGATTCAGCTTTGAAAACTTCCGGTACTGCAATAGATGATAGGAACAGGTTGATTAATATTGATGATAATAAGTAATAATGATGCTTATTAAAATGATGATATGCTACTACTACAGTGTACTACTACTACTACTTCTACTACTACTACTACTACTACTACAACTAATACTACTACTACTACTTCTACTGCTATACTACTTCTTCTACTACTAATACTACTATCATAATTACTACTACTACTACTATCATAATTACTACTACTACTACTACTACCATAATTACTACTACTACTACTACTACTACCACTACTACAACTACTACTACTACTACTACTACTACTACTACTACTACTGCCACTACTACTATTACCACTAATACTACTACTACTACTACTACTACTACTACTACTACTACTACTACTACTACTAATAATAATACTAATACTAATACTAATACTAATACACTCCTTCTTATACTACTAATACACTACTGCTACTACTACTACTGTTCTACCACTATTAGTACTGCCTATATTGACACAAATAATCAAATTCATTTGTAATATTGCTACTGACTTTTGGATACAAAAATATGTGTAGTATATATATATATATGGATGAATTATCACATTTCCCCTGATTCATATCATCACTTGCTACTTTTCAATTTCCACTTCAATTTTTTATAAAATTAGTATTTATATTATCAAACGGAACTGTAGAAAGATATATTTTACAATCATTATCATTCGCAGATCGTTGTCATTGAGAAAACGACCGTCCTTGACGTCTATCAATTGGATAGTTTCCTTATTAATTTGAGGAGGTGGAGGCAGGAGGGTTCTTTCAAGGGGTTTTCCCTCGCGGTGAGTAAAAGGACGAGACACTTCTATATTAAGACACACATAGCTCGCGGCCGGACTTGGTAATTAGCACCACACTATAATGTTTGTTGGCAAACTACGGTAATTTGTCCAGACGGGCACATTACAAGACATCAATGTATTTGAAGGCAGATGTTTAAATAGCGCACGAATGACACATACTAACTATTCATAGTGTATTGATAATTTGTACATGACACCCCCCCCCCTCCCTCACACTGAGGCTTAATAGGGGGAACAGTACTGTTAGTTACAATAAAATGATTTACAAACAAAAGTTCTGTAGTAGTGCTGTATATTAAACTCAGCATTATAATTCTAAACATAAAAACACACGTAGGCGAAACATTTTCATGATGAGGGGGAGGGGGGGGGGGGGTGATGCCTTTTGCCCGAATATTTACGCTTTCTTCCTAACTTACACATTCCCAGTGGTACTAGGGGGCTGCTGCACCATACCACCCCTTCCCTACCTCATACATCCTTGAAAATACAGCACCAAATCGATTAATTGTTAATTTACAATATGGTTCATAATTTATGGGTGATAAGGAGTCATTTTATATGTTGTATTAGACGAACAATTCCATTTTGCAGGCCACAGGAATTTGTTATTAAAGGGGATTGCCATAAGCCCATATAATGATACAAAGACACAAACAGTATTCAATGAAAAGAATAAGAATAATTTGAAGTAAATATTAACATATAATATTCATAATCATTATGAAATATAGACTAATAACATCACAAACTTAAAAACATTTTATGCATGTTCTCCAACGAGTAAAAGTAGCTTGCCGGCTTGGATCTATACCCCCTTACGTAATCATTCATGTATTCGATACGGAAGGGTTGAGGTAAAATTATGAAGAGAGCATGAGGGCTAAACATTCATAAAAGCAAATATTTGCATAGTCATTGTGAGTTAAAGTGCTAGTAAAGATTTACTTAAAGGAAGTGGAACCTGACGAGACTACGTGTCTTTCCCATGGCCTGACTCGGGGCCAATCGGGTACGACTCGACCGCAGTAATCACGTTCATGCAACATACGCGAAACCGAAGCGTGATGAGAACTTCGGTCTGTTTCGCGAACGCTGACCATGCAGAGATTAAGTCGCTGACTACCGTTAATCAAGTCCATTCCTTTACGTGCAGTTGTCCAAAATAAGACGTAGATGGCGTTAACCAGTATTTGCCAAGCTACACTCCCTTTAAACATGGCCTTTCAAACGACGGGGGCGTACGCCGGCTTCATCCTGTATGCTGGATACACCACATTCATAATGTTATAGCTCAACGGATAGAGCCAAACGAGGAATAAGAGACAGTGCAGATTCAGGATATCCACATTTCCTTTAATCCATCTTGACTTATTAATCGTTTCAGAAGCGACGACACATTACATCATCTACATTGAGAATGTGTGTTTGATATAAGCAAGAAATTCCCCTCATAATTTTATATTTGTGCAATTAAGTCATGAAGTTGGGCGTATGTAAGAAGTCGCGTACATCATAATCTTGATTTCGAACTAAACGAATAAATATGGAAGCTTAAAAGTGCCATTCAGATGATCATATGACAAGATCCAAGATCTTATCATGTCGACATCTTTTAGAACAGATGACCAGATGACAAGATCTAGGATCTCATCATGTCGACATTTCTTAGAACAGATGATTAGATGACAAGATCTAGGATCTCATCATGTCGACATCCTTTAGAAGAGATAATAAGATGACAAGATCCCGGATCTCTTCATGTCCACATCCTTTAGAAGAGATGATCAGATGACAAGATCCCGGATCTCACCATGTCGACATCCTTCAAAACAGATGATCAGATGACAAGATCTAGGATCTCATCATGTCAACATCCTTCAAAACAGATGATCAGATGACAAGATCTAGGATCTCATCATGTCGACATCCTTTAGAAGAGATAATAAGATGACGAGATCCCGGTTCTCTTCATGTCCACATCCTTTAGAACAGATGATCAGATGACAAGATCTAGGATCTCATCATGTCGACATCCTTTAGAACAGATGATCACATGACAAGATCTAGGATCTCATCATGTCGACATCCTTTAGAACAGATTATCAGATGACAAGATCCCGGATCACATCATGTCGACATCCTTCAAAACAGATAATCAGATGACAAGATTTAGGATCTCATCATGTCGACATCTTTTAGAAGAGATGATCAGATGCAGTGCCATGCGCTATAGCTAGTGCATTATTGCATGCATGCGCACGTGCACGATGTGCGCGCATGTTCGTTTTCAAACATCAGATCTCGACATGATGTGATCTTGGATCTTGTCATCTGGTCATCTGTCCTGAAGGATGTCGACATGATGTGATCTTGGACCTTGTCATCTGATCATCTGTTCTAAAGGATATCGACATGATGAGATCCGGGATCTTGTCATCTGACCATCTATTCTGAAGGATGTGGACATGATGAGATCCGGGATCTTGTCATCTGATCATCTCTTCTAAAGGATGTCGACATGATGAGATCCTAGATCTTGTCATCTGATCATCTGTTCTAAAAGGATGTCGACATGATGAGATCCTAGATCTTGTCATCAGATCATCTGTTTTGAAGGATGTCGACATGATGAGATCCTAGATCTTGTCATCTGATTATCTGTTTTGAAGGATGTTGACATGATGAGATCATATAGATCTTGTCATCTGATTATCTGTTTTGAAGGATGTTGACATGATGAGATCATATAGATCTTGTCATCAGATCATCTGTTTTGAAGGATGTCGACATGATGAGATCCTAGATCTTGACATCTGATCATCTTTTGTACAGTATGTCGACATGATGAGATGAATTATCTCGACATCTGGGTGGCACTTTTAAGCTGCCATAAATAAAGGAAATCATACACACACTAATTAAGCTGCGTCGAGACTTCAAGGTAAAATTCAGAATAAAAATAGAACAGAGAATTTATTATTATTCAAAATGAGTAAGACAAAGCGAAGACAAAGCGAGATGTTTTAGAAATGTATTTCCACCGCGACTGCATCCTAATGATAAACCTTCATGATTTGTTATGGAGTTAAGTAAGCTAAACACAAACTAGGATCATTTGAAAATTTAGCAAGTCAATGTGTTATGAAATTCGTGTGCAATTCAAACAAATATATGATTAAGAATTTGTAGCCGTATGAGGGTAGATTTTTTTTTAGCCCAAAGCCTCAACAAAAGCCCATTCATTTGCTCACGAAACGTTTCTCTTTTAAAAAAAGAAAAGTCATCAATGATTATGTGTTGGAGTGCCATTAGCGTCACGTCGTGACGGATTGTGTGCCATATAAGATTATTGTCATCATTATAAAAAGTGTAGAATAATGTCAGATAATTTATGCACCATCATTGTGAAATTTTCAAGTATGGTGACGATTTGGCGTTCTCAAAAATAATTAAAAAAAAAAAACAATAATAAAAGCATTTAGGCCCCAAATTTGACAGTATTGTCACGGTTGCTTTCAGTCTTTGGCCTGTATTTAAAAAGATAATCATACTTATGGTTTTGGTTCCTGTGAAAACCCACGAAAAAACACCCAACTTTAGATACTGATAGTCATTAGAATAACCTTGACCCATAGTAAAGTTTATTTTCAAATAGTTAATCCAAAGTAATACTTAGTCAAAACGAAACAAACTTCACAAACGTGGGATTTACTATTTAAAAATAAACTTTACTGTAATCCGTGAATGAAATAGACTTTTTATCTTTGTCTAGGGTTATAGGTCAGATGGCATCTAGGAACCTGATCACGTTACCGATGTAAATTTCTTCGAAAAAATGAAACCTGCTATTTTAAGTGATAGAGAGGGTTTTACTACATGATCTTCATAAACCTGAAACCGTCATTGCGACCTTGGATGAAATATTACTCATTTTTGCGGCTTTAAGGGAGCTCCCTTTCCGAAGAAAAAGTTCGCACAAACTTGGCACAGCCTTCATAGGGTATGTTTATGCTCAACTTTTTCTGGCCAGAATCAGGCATCTGTTACGCGTTTAGTTCAAAACACGGTTGCGTCCTTTCTCATTTTTGTAGAATCACTGAAAAACGGCGATCACGATCGCCGATCGTAAACTCACAAAAAGGTGCGTTTACGATCGGCGATGCTGCAAAATCGGCGATTCTGGGAAGCATAAACGCACAATCATTTTGTAAACGCGTTTAAACGGGGTCAACGCACTCACCTCTAGTGGGTCTACGTAGCATGCGCAGTGCAGGTTTGCGAATCCACCTGCAAGGCCACCCAGCCAGATTTGCCTGGAGGAGCCAGAGAAGTGAGCATTAACAGTACACCGTGGATCTGCGATTACGATGAGCGTTTACGATGAGCGTTTACGATGAGCGTTTACGATCGCTCATTCTACCTTCAAAATCAAGCATAAACGCACCCTTAGAAGGTGGAACCACATGTGTTCATAATTCTCATCTGGATTATGCTGTTTTCACTGATTGGATGACCTATAGGGAACTGGTTGATATTTTGCGCTACAAAAAGTTTGAACAACACATTTATGCACATTATTTAACGTTTCTTGCATTGTATACTATTGTGTGAAAACTATTGGCATTATATTGTAAGATAGGTATAATAATAATAACATTACAAAAAGTATTGAAAATAATGGTGCTAATAATGTTAGTAATAACAATTTTTACAGAACAAGAATAACGGTGAAGCTGCTACCGGTAATAATAGTAGTATAGTAGTGGTATAGTAGTGGTGGTAGAAGTGGTATTAGTGGCGGTGGTAGTGGTGGTAGTAGTAGTAGTACTACTACTAGTAGTAGTAGTAGTAGCAGCAGCAGTACAGTGAAACCTGTCTATAAAGACCACCCAAGGGAGACAAGAAAACTGGTCTGTATAGGCAGATGGTCTTTATGTACAGGGTCCTTTATTACATGTTTCAATGAGAAACCATTTTCAAGGGAAACAAAAAATGTGGTCTTTGTAGACAGGTGGTCAATAAAGCAGGATTTAATGTATTAGTAGTAGGAGTAGTAGTAGTACGTAGTAGTAGTAGGAGTAGTAGTAGTAGTAGTAGTAGTAGTAGTAGGAGGAGTAGTAGTAGTAGTAGTAGTAGTAGTAGTAGTTGTTGTAGTACAAGGACCTTTTTCAGATATATTTCATTTTAATCTTGATCATTAGTAATTGTGATTTTTAGCACATGAGCATCCATAAATCATGATGACGACTGAAAACCATACCCTAAGCTATCTCAGATACCTTTATCTCCATCAGGGTTTGATATACTATTATACTTAGCAGCTGACAAAGACAGAGGAAGATGGGCTTAGCTACAGACAATAAAGAACAGGGTAAATCTATTTTGGTAGATCCCGGTTGTGGTAGCGAGAAATTAATCGTTCACTGCCTTGTCGCTTGTTAGAAACCAAACCGAAGCAATAATCATAACCTCTGGGTATCATTATTCATCTAATTCATGTTACTGCATATATTTTTAAAAATCACCGAGAATAAATCATTTTCGTATTTTCAAACCCTATTTTTTATTTTTTAAATAATATATGATAATGAAGATGATTGTGTCATCATGATGAAACAACAATCTTCATGAACTACAAAAGTAAAATTTAAATCCTAAAAAACGAAGAAACTATGTAAACTATTATATTTTACTGTGCTGCAAGAGGTTCTAGGCCCCGTCTTATAAATAGTTGCGATTGATCCGAATCAGTCGTAAATCCTCCAATCAGTCGTAAGTTTGCAGTCCCCTTTCTCTTATGTACAAAGTTGCGATTGATATCAACTCTTTTTAAGACGGGCCCCTGTTGTGCTTAAAATGAAAAGTTTTAACATTTAAAAATATATTCGAATGTATTTAACGATGGTGATTTCCTAATTCCTATAGGGGTAAGATATTACCATCGAATAGTGTATGAATACTGATATGATCAGTGTAATCGAACCAGTCCAATGGTTTTAAGTAATTACTTCCGAAATCCAGAGTCCAACTTTAAAAGTATGTTTTGATGCATGGTAGCATACTATGGCATAAACATGGATTTCCGAGAGACGAAGATATAATGGAAATATAAACAAGATAAAAGTGGCGTGTACATCTTAGGATAAAAACCGGTGTAAGTCCCCAGTTTGAAGGCCTAGGGGAAAATAAATACTTGCAATGGGTCTACAGTACGCGGGGCTGTATATGAGTGCGCCATCCACCCCTACTCCCCCTTTTTTGTAGCAATTAATTCTGGGGAGAGGTGAAAAATAATTTGTGAGCGTTTTCATTGTTATTATGCAAATAATAATAACAATAATAGCTCATATTATTTATATTGCGCCTTATACTTTGTTTCTAGGCGCAGTATTACCCCGGTCATCGGATTCAGGCTTACCCGCACACATTGTATGCACATTCTCCACTCCCTGGGGAGCATTACAAGCACCACTTGCTCATCCAACCACATTAACTTTCGCATCCTAGGTACCGGTTACCCATTTAACACCTGGATGGAGAGTGGCAAATATAGGTTAACATCTTGCCAAAGGAAATTAGTACCGTGTCGGGGATCAAACCACGACCTTCGAATTTCAAGTCAAGTGCTCAAACCACTCGACTTCAACACTTCTACAAACGTGGAAGAATATCAGATAGAAATGTTCCCTGAAAAGCATGGCTCTTCAAATGCCTTCATATTCTAAATATGACATGTAACAGTAATACCTTAAAAATGTGGGCCTCATTTTATGCCATATGTTTGTGTAGTCCCATATATCTTTCTGTGTACAGTGCTTGTTACTTTTACCAAGACTGGGCCAAATTTCTGATCATTTTGATGATTCCAGAACCTTGCAATACACACAAATTCTTATATGCTAGATGATCAACCTTTTCGGATCGATTCTACACCGTTTCTTTCACAATGTGATCGCACGGCCAGAGCTCAACTTTATCAGTGAGCATTGAACTCATCGTGCCATATTCGTATATATCTCAGGGTGACCCACTGTACAAATCTCTTTGGATATTTGAATGGTTTGACTCGTGTATCATATGCCTACACACTGAAACTACATAAGCTCAGTAGAGTCCGACAAATTTCATCAAATGATTGATATATTAGCATGTATCTGATCTATCACCATACACATGTACATGATGTATGCATCAAAATATGATGTGCCATAATTATACAACATAAAAAAAATTGTTGAGATTTTAAGTTTAACAAAAGAAGAAGTAGAAGATGAAGAAGAGGAAGAAGAAGACGGAGAAGAAGGAGAAGAAGCAGAAATATAAGAAGAAGGAAGACGCCTATAAATATTATAATGGGGTTTACAGCTCCATGCAATTATATTACACGCAAGGTATGACAGTAAACCATGTTTTCTAATTTTTGTTAACAGCAACTACAACAAAAGTGCTAGACTGCTAGAGATTACATATCACGGACCGTTTAAACAAAGGGTCTCGTTATTGGTCAAAATAAGTGAACGAATCTAACATAGTTATTATGTAATCAAAGTAAAAAAGAAAAAGAAAAAAAGAAATGCCGATATATAATTTATAACTGTACAAAATGAACAAACCTTCTGAAAAAGGAGTTTTACAATGTTACTAATACATGTAATAATGAAAGTTAACGTTGGAAGAAATAAAAAATAAATTTACCGGTCCGACTAAGGTATCAACTGTAGGTCTATCTCTCTCGACGTCAACACCGAATTCGGCGAAGGTTGAAGGTCTATCATGGTCTTTGAATTCGGTGAAGTAAGGTTTTAAATCCAATCCAAACTCGGCGAAAGTTACTGGTCTTTCTTGTCTTCTATGCGAACCTTCGCCGCCATTTTTAACTCTTCTAGTTTCCACCGCCGCCATTTTGATTCCCCGAATCAACTCGGTAGAGATAGATCTATGTACACGCGCTTTACTTTTGAGTTGAGTCGCCTGCTGCACATGAGAAGGGGGAAAAGTTCACACACGTACGTAGCAAGTTAATGTAGCCCGACTGTGTGTGTATGTGTGTATAGGGATGCATGGCTATACACACAAGCAGGGATGCCTCTCATATCACATGCTTTAGATGCATGCACGGTGCACTAGGAAGAAGAAGAAAAAGTTTGCCCCAGGTTTATGCGGTTATGTTGTATCTATTGGCAAGTCATTGCCACCGCCCCTTGTTCGATTGTGACTTGAAAAGTACCCTCTTCCGCACTGGTCCCCTTCCCCGGTAGTCCCAATTAGCCTCCGTGATCCAGACTCTTTACCCGCAAAAGAGCACCACGGCACACCCGCTAGAAGCTATCACAACGTGTTCTTCGAAAGACAGCGAACAATTGCAAGTCTAATCGTCCAAACTATCAAGATTCGCGTCAAGTTCGTTAAATCTAGTCTTAACCTAAACATCTGAAACCAATCTTGTTATTCTCTTGAATTTTTTTTTTTAACCGGCGTTTTACATATAATTTTAAAGAGTGCCTTTATATCCACCACACTCCAAATCCCACTTTCTGGCAAAGCGTTTGAAATCAGACGGCTGGTGTGAGTTGAGAATCGTCTGTGTATCTTCTAGTAATTAAAAAAGTAAAACAATGTACAGGTCAGTAATAGCTTGATGATAAACTCACGGGTATGCAAGCTAGCCGTGTTGGACTAATCATACCTAATTAGCTTGATTATAATCAATGGCAGATCAAGAGGAAGGGAGTGTGGGGGAGGGGGGGGGGGTGAGGCGTGGGGCAAATGCCCCTGCTAATTCAAACCCGGCATATCTCAAGTACACATCGAGTATAAAAAGACAATACACCCCCACTTGTGCCGCCAGTGGGTAACCTAAAGTCCATTGGCTCCTGAAATGTGAAAACCCTTTTCTTCTTCTTGTGCTTGTCATGAAACTTCTTTTTTTTTGGGGGGGGGGGGGGTGAAAACATATAACCCCAAGTATATAAATTTATCTGTTGATTGATCTTTTTTATCTAATTATTATTTAAAATATTTATTTACAAATTTATTTATTTATATACTTACTTATGTGCTTGTCAGAGAATTGTTTTGGAAAAAGGGATACCAAATTACTATGACCCCCCCCCCTTGTCACAGAGCTTTTAGGCGTGCCCCCCCCCCCCCCAATAGCCGAAAATCCTGGATTCTCCATGGATAACACCTATGTAAAGTGTGACCTAATTCAGCATCGCTCATGAACGGGAGCTCTTTTCCGGTCTTGTGAGATCGAGTTAGGAGCAGGGAGTTATGTTATTGATCAGCTGTACAGTTAGGGATTGGATCAAAGACAGTGGCGGATACAGAATTATCTAGAGGGGGGGGGGGGGACAAGTTCTAAACTTCTGTGACAAGCAAAAGAAGAAAAAGAAGAAAAAAGGGAGGGGTCATCAGGTCTTTGCTGGTATAAACTTGTCTGACAAGGAAAATAACAGAAAGAAAAGAACAAAGGAAAAGAACAAAGAGAAGAACAAAAGAAAAGAACAAAGAGAAGAACAACAGAGAAGAACAAAAGAGAAGAACAAAAGAAAAGAACACAAGGACATCAGCCCATCTTTTCTTCCTTCCTCTTCCCCCTCTTTTATCTCTCTCTCTCTCTCTCTATCTCTCTTTCTCATTTTTCTTTGAGGGTTGGCTGGGGTGGGGCACGTGGATGAAATGTGAGGGAGTGAATGATTTTCGTCTGTGTGTGTGTGTTGAGGAGGGGGTAGGGGTCGTTTCAGGGGCTAGGCATTTATAACAGAAACTACGCGTAGCCAAGTGTGTTCCCGTCGTGTGGAGAGATAGAGAGAGAGAGAGAGAGAGAGAGAGAGAGGGGTGTATACACAAGTCGCATCAGGTGGATGAAATACAAGGGGGGGGGGGGACAGAGAGTTTTGTGTTGGGAGGGGGGGGGGCGGGGGTCATGTCACCCCAACATGACTTGTTTTGTGATTTTACATGGTTTCACAACGATTTCAGGTATTTAAATAGCACACCAAAGTAATATCGAATAAGGCCCACTTCCCCCCCATTCCGTTTAGGGTACGCATTGTTCCCTCCTTTTGAACCCCCCCCCCCCTAAGGTCCGGTGTGTAAAGTCAATACGGGCCGGAATTTTGTGTACTACGAGCCGGACTTTGGTGCGTGAAAAGTACCCCTTTACCGGACATTTTGGGTACACTCATGGTATCCCTCCGTTCACGGAGTGGGGGGGGGGGGGGAATGAGGAAAGTCATGTATCTAAATGTTGCCCCTTTGTCTTGTTTCTGATACTAGTCTTGGATAGCTTGACATAACAATGCCTTAAACTTTTGGCGATCTCAAATTTAATAAGTCACACCATCACTCAAAATGAAAATGATAAGAATCGATTGCGATATAATGTATGGAAGTTTTATTTATTTACAGTTCCGTATATCATTCTTCTATAAGCTAATTTCAAATACTCTGTACAATCATAATCTCGCTCAGTTGTTGTTGTTGTTGTTGTCGACAAATATTGGAGGATCTTTTTACATCCTTGTCTTTAGCTCATTTTCCTTTCTTCTTTTTTCTGTGCGAAACCTTTTGGCAAACTGTTTTCTTCCCATTCAAAATCCATTACCGATGCCACTGTCGAAAACATGTGAATATAAATGTTGAATGGATGTAGTACGTTGAAAAAATTATTATATCAAAATACTTTTATGATGATGTATGATCATGGATGATCTTTAAATTCATTGGTATTTCTTTGCGACATCAACATATACAGCTGATTTTCAGGCCAACAAAATGAATCGCATCTCATTTTTGAAGTAGGGCATTTTTAGATTTGTGTGACATACAACAGCATAACCACCGTAATTGAGCTAAATATACACTGCATGCTACAATCTACTAGAAAACGACACGCTATCTATTCGATTGAAGAAAACAAAAATAATGCTAATTTAGTACACTCAGTAATACACGCGTGTATGGACAAAACGGGATCAGAGTCATAAATACAAAGGCCCGAATTCACAAAGAAGGTTTGTCGACAAATTTAGGTTTATGTGCGTCATTATGACGGTTTCGGCGCGTTTTTGCAAACCTTGGTCTGTAAAAACGCGTCGAAAGGCGTCATAATTATGACGCACATAAACCTAGGTTTATCGACAAATCTCCTTTGTGAATTCGGGCCATCGAGTTTGGCCAACTCGACTTTAATAGTCACAGTATGTCGTATATTAATTTGTTTTGTGCTTGCCCAACAAAGCAGTAGAGCGCTCGCTGTAATAATCTCCTTGGCCAAACTTTCCTAATGGTCTTCTGAAACTTTCTTAATAAATAATTCTTGGTATTGTGTTATCAGTTAAAATTTGTTTTAATGTCATCATTTATTATTATTATATTGTAGACACATTAAAAAAACTGGTTATAATTGGCATATTTTATATTGCTGAAATGTAATTGAATTTAAACGTTGCAGAAGAAAATAAATTTAGTTCAATTCCATTTACAAAATAAATGCCAATGGCTCTGCACAGGTTTAGTGTAAAACGCCATCTGCGGTGAAGAGCCACTGAATTTTTGTTCTTCAAGACTCTTTTGCATTGATGTAATATCCCCTTCCAATGTAGCGTTAATGTTTTAATTATACATGACTTGTGATTAGCAAATTTTCATTCAAAGTTATGTGCGTTAGATTTTGTACACAAACTGGGTTTTAAAAAATCCATTATTCTCGTAATTACGAGAATAATCTTTGTCTTGCTCATTATCATACACGATCACAACTGTTTTAAAAATACATGTATCAACTCAAGAGCAATTTCAAAACATCGTGTACGTCCTATTAAATCATGGGATTACGTCATTGGATATTCAAGAGGAGGCGCGAATGGCTATTGAAATTGCCTTAGGATTATTTTTTCGAAAGTATTTGCAACCGTGTTACCTTTTAAAGAGAAGGTTGAGTTCCGGGGGGAAAATAATCTGTGAGCTTTTTCATTGTTATTATGCAATAAACATTGTGGAAGAACATCAGAGAAAAAAATGTTCCCTGAAAAGCATGGCTCTTAAAATGCCTTCATATTGTGGGCCTCATTTCTATGCCACATGTTTGTATAGTCCCATATCCACCTTTCTGTGTACAGTGCTTGTTACTTTACCAAGACTGGGCCAAATTTCTTATCATTTTGATGATTCCAGAACCTTGAAGTACACACTAATATTTACATATATATGCTACATGATCAACTATTTCTGATCGATTCCACACCGTTTCTTTCACAATGCAATCGCATGACCAGAACTTAACTTTATCTTTAAACCCATTTATAAATCTTATTGGTACACTCGCTGTAATTCTCGTAAGGATTGGTCTCGTTTCGTCCGCCACTCTGAAAGATATAGAGTTCGCCATCGCGCTCAAAGGTTGTGAAGGACAAGACGTTGAATCCATCGACGGTCGTGTAGTCCACCCACATCGTATCAACCAGACGGAAGACTCGACACGCCACGGCCCAGTGATCGTCCTCCGTCGTAGAAAAGAATTTGCGTGCATTCTCACTCAACATGAACTTCTCACCGCCTCTCTGAAATTCAAGTGAGAGTGATCGAAGAATTATTTTGTTGTAGTATATACATGTACAAGAAATAGAACAATGAAAATTGTGCATATTGAGACAAAATTAAAATACATATAGAATAAAATTATTTTACAAAATCACATGTGTATTAGACCTACTAAGAATAGTGGATGCCGCGGTTTCATTTCTAAAGGATAAAATTACTAGGCGTACCAAGAAACTTGAGAAAGATTAAGCGATTTTTAATGCTTAAACAGTGGTTACAAAAACAATATCAGACATTTATATTTAAAAAGGTGCAATATGCATGAATATGACTGTGTGCCCCCGCCCAAGAGCGATAATCCGCTTTTTTGGGGGGTGGGGGGGGGGGGGGGGTTGGGCGGGGTTGTTTAATTGTTGCTTGTCAGAGTCTTAATTGGGAGGGGTGTTCCTTTTTTATTTTCGAAGAAATGGGAAAACCCACCTCGAATACATGAACCCCTATCGGGCAGCTGTCGACGAATGCAATAGTCTGGTGATCCTCAAATTCTTTCAAGCCGGCGTTCCATACATAGACCTCCGTGTTCTGGTCGCAGCTAGTGCCGTCATGATGGCGAGTCGCTACGAGGTAGTGCGATCCATCGTGCGAGTAGTAATGAAGATTCATGGGACCGGGGGCTGGCGAATCGGAGAAGACTTGGGTCTGGCTCCACGATGGCTCTGAAATGATGGAAATAGTATTCTGACATTAAAGATAAAGTTGAGTTCTGGAGGGCGTTTCACAAAACTTGTCATCAGTGACATTAATGACAGTTTTTGTTATGAGCTACTAAAATCCTTGCTTCTGATTGGTTAATCAGCAGATTGGTCAATGATTTTTGTCATTGAAAAAAGGCTTTGTGAGACGGGTCCCTGGTCATGCGATTGCATTGTAAAAGAAAAGACGTGGAATGGATCAGAAAAAGTTGATCATGTAGCATGTAAGTATTGGTGTGCACCGCAAGGTTCTGGAGTCATCAACATCATAATAAATTTGGCCCAGTCTTGGTAAAGTAACAAGCACTGTAGACAGAAAGATGTATATGGGACTACACTGTGTCGGGCCTACTTACCTTGATTTCCTTATCTTTCTATGCTTATTACTCAGCCAATATACATTTCTACCAACATTGTTTGGCAAATGACATTTATTTCTAATCTTAAACATTCAGTGTAAGTTTCGTTTGATTCTGTGAGAATTCATTTTCTTATTTTTTTTATATTTTTTTTACCAGAACTCAAGTTTGGCGTCAGGGGTGCCTTGGAGGGGTAAAGTCAACTGATGTGACCCCGGATGTGACCCTCGAGGACTCTCACACTCGGGTCCCCCTTTATATGATAACTGATTGGGGATGCACAGGTAAACCACTACATCGGCCCCCTTCTAACAGTTACTTTATTGGTATTATTGACCTAATCGAATTATATGCGTAGTGATTATAAACATAAGAAAAGTATTGAAGTATACTTTTCCGTTTCCTCTAAGCTTTCTGATGTTGTTTGCGATCTTGAAAATATTTCCTCAAAATTCATGAACATAATAAAAGAAAGAAAGAAAGAAGAGGAAAAAGAAGAAGAAGAAGAATAAGACGAAGAAGAAGAAGAAAAAATAAGAAGAAGAAGAAGACGAAGAAGAAGAAAAGGAAGAAGAAGCAGCAGAAGAAGGAGAAAAATAACCTTTTAAACTTTGACAAGGTTTGCCCGTCCAAAACGGTCAAACCAATGTCTATAGCATATAACCGGGGTGGATCTAAAATAACATTGGCCAAGGGTCCAAGGTTCACCCCCACCCCCGATATTAACTGTTAATGAGAACAAGAGTTGGAGGATCACATTGACCCTCTCCCGGCGGCGAATTTGCGATTCCCAAACCATTCAGCTTTGGGAGACTTTATGAGTAACGTGATTGGTCGAGAGAAGAAATAAATATTACTTCTTTTACTGCACGCTCGGGCTCGCTCACAGCTGACACAGACACGCAAACACTCACAATGTTAGTCTGCAAGCACAGACTTTAATTTGACACTTTACGAAAGATATCATGTCTGAGGGAAGTCTATCTACATGAAATGGCCTATTGTAGTCTCACGATTCAGACTCTGTATTTTGCACAGTTATGTGCCTGCAAACTACTCACATGCCTTAGAATTCTGCTACTGAAGGTGTGTATCAGTAACACATAGAGAGAGATAGGTCAGTGAGATGGGTCGAGATTAATTAATTTAATTTTGGAAACTTTCTCTAGTTTTACCATTTTAATCTGTTTGAGGATTTCTGAACTGGAAATTTTGTAATGCCTAATCCTTTTATCAAACTCTGATTATTAGAACAACTGCTGGGCCTCTCTGCAACCCCTTTTTCCCCTCAGACTCAAGCTCTCATTTATACAAAGACATCTAGACTAGTAAAGTTAGACTCGCCCCCCCCCCCTCTTCCCCCAATAAATAATGTTCCATTTTTTATTTTTTATCATAGGTCTATAGATCTAGGGTCTAGATCTAAAAAAATAAAAAAATAAAAAAATCATCCAATCGATATCTATATTTCATTAGAACATACTTGTATCTAACTCAAAAGATCTATCATCTACATCTACATGTAACTTGTGTTATTGTCTATGTTCAAACAATGCATGGCTAGGCTCAACAAAACACTCAGGACTGCACATACGCTATATGTTGTTAGGTACAATGCACTTCACACGCGAGCTAGCTACAGGCACACACAGGCCCACTGTTATCCATTGTTTATGTGCAAGCCCATTCATGCAAACATCATTCCAAAAGTCATAGACACGGATCTGATCATGGCGACTTTATAATAAAATAATTAAATACAGGGTCTAAATATCTACTTAGATCATAGAGATATAAGTATATATCTCTATGACTTAGATCTACATGCAGATTTGGAAAATCATTTTGAAGATTTGATGGTTCACTCTGACTTGGCCCCAGACACATTCGCACCGCCATGATGAGATGGCTCGCGTCGATGTGGGCGTGTCTTTATAACTTTTTTAACCAATCACGTTGCTCAAAATGTTTCCCATAGCTGAATGGTTTGGGAATCGCAAATTCGCCTCCCGGCGGGGTGGTGTTGGATTAAATATGAGCTACTATTATTTTGTTTCTAGCCCTTTAAACGCTTGCTTTGTTGCATTTGTTTTCAAGGCGGGAGATTTCTGCCCTGGGTTCCTATTAAAGTCAAACCTGCGTTATATTCAGTGCCCCCTGTCTACAAAGACCAATTTTCGTGTTTCCCTTGGGCGGTCGCTATAGACAGGTTTGACTGTTTATATGCCTAGAACCCCATCCATTGCTTTCACCTGTCATATAGATGCTATTTCGCCATGAAGCCCCGCAGTATTCTGAACTATCCCCCGCGCACTGCTGATTGCAGTCGCTGGCGCTGCCGTGCTCGTCATAGTTCTCGTCGCCGCAGAAACATTGTGATTGCGCCTGGAGTCCAGCGTAGGGGTAGCCACGATCTCGACAGAACGCGATGCACATCGTGACCGTCATCGAGTCCGAAGAAAAATTTTCACCGTCCAAAGCTCGGTTGGTTCCATCGATGTAACAACCGCGGTAGAGATCTGTAATTAAACACAAGATAATAAATACCGATAAATAAACTAGACAGACCATTAATCAAAATGAAATATCGGTCTTATATTTTAACAATGTTAAATCTGAGATACACGGCCCTACGTGTTATCAGTGTCTTTGACATGGTGTAATATTGAAGCCCTAAAAAAATTGCGCTCCAAAATGATCAAGAAGTGCCTCAAAAAAGTAAAAATCTTTGAGTGACCGGTTTTACCACACTTTAAAAAAGAATTTGTTCATTGGTAATTTTTACGTATTTTCTCCATGTAGAATTTACTTGAAAACATTAGTTTTGCCACTTACGCACTAAATTTAAGTCTTGCTAACTCAAACTTTTAATGTAGTAGAACATACGTGGAATATTTAAGTAAAATCAAATACATAAGAACTTTAACCAATTTCAGCTTGTATTAATTTAGTAATTTTAACTCAAAATCAGAAGTTATACGTATTACTCAAACAATTTATGTTGATTATTCTTATCTTTTTAAAGTAAGGACCGATGCAGTGCGTAATAGAAATATTTACATAATTTATGAATATTCATTAAAGGTAAAGACCAGTTATGGTCATGCGAATGCATTGTGAAAGAAACGTTGTGGAATCGATCAGAAAAGGTTGATCATCTAGCATCTAGCATCTGCAAGGTTCTGGAATCATCAAAATGATAAGAAATTTGGCCCATTCTTCGTAAAGTTACAAGCACTATACACAGAAAGATGTATATGGGACTACCCTATATCTCTCACAGACCATGAGAGAAACAAATTTACCAAATATATGAATTAGTAGGCGGTTTCCCGGCAATTTTTTTTATCAGCATGTATTAGTCAAAACATATTCTTTCACATGATTGGTAATGAGAGCTTCCATTTCATTTTTTGAAATTGGGGCGTTTCCAATACTGGTCTTTACCTTTAAGACCAAATTAAACTCTTTTTTTAAATAAAACAATTCTTTTTTGTGGTTGAATGAAAATTTAAGGACTTTAAAACATTTACTAATTCATTTAACATGGCTAAGCAAAGACAAGACAATTTTTAATTGTTACCCAGTTAAAAACAAATCAAAACTTGATATTTCAGGAAATTGTCAACCAATTTTCCTTTTAAGATGCTACGATCAAGTATATATAAAATTTGGAGCCTTTCAATTATGTGTCGAATTGAAGCGTATGTAATAGTTTGTGATGGTGGTAGATATATATATATATATATATATATATATATATATATACGGTTAAATCTTAAATAGAAGTAGTGTTAGTGATTAGTGGATGTTACTTGTTAGATTAGATGGGTACCAAATCGTGCAATATGTAATCCTATCATAGCTTTTTTTTAATTATCTAAAATGATTACAATACTTAAATTATTTACGTTAATGTAACTCGATTTAACTGAGTAAAAATTTATTCAGCAAAATAAGTAAATTCTACTTAAGATGCCGTAGGTAATATTTACTTAATAAAAATAAGGCAATTCTTTTCCTCAATTTTATTGAGTTATTTCGACTATTATTTTGTTTACAGTGCATACTCGTTTCCCCCCAATAGACTGTAGTGTTATGAAAACCGTTTGTAATTCCATTCATAAATATCTTGATAATCAGACAGGCGATCGGCTTGTAAAAATCATGGGGTTCCTGACTGACCTAAAGGTTAATAATTATCATTGCAGCATGAGCTAAATCTAGGACTTTGTTTCAGGATCAGAGACAAAGTTACCGGATCCTTCCCATTCGCAGGCCCAAAAAATGAAAAGGTTAAATTCCAACGGCATTTGAAAGATAATACTAATTTAGAACTTCCCTAAAAAAAAAAAGCTTTAAAATGTCATTAAAATGGCATGGTGGCTCAATGGTTAGAGCGTCCGCCTCATGAACGGGAGGTCGTGGGTTCGATCCCCGGCCGAGTCATACCAAAGACTTATTATAACAATGGGACCTTCTGCCTTCTAGCTAGGCGCTCAGCATATTAGATTGGAGAAGGGTAATAGTAACATGTTATGTTATGCAGGGCCCGCTGGGAGAGCAGTTTCATAACTGAAGTGGCTACCCTGGGTAAATAAAACGTTATTATTATTATTATTATTATCATTATTATTTATTAGTGTGAAAATAACGACTATTAGTTGTCGAATCGACTTAAGAGCTATAGAGCCAGTAAGTAATAGTCGGATTTTCAGACCATTGTACCGAATAGTCGTACGTTTTATGCTGCGCAAAGATTCAATCAGTTTAATTTTGGCCATGACAAGAAGTGGGTTATTGATGTCATACCTGATTGATGTAGACAAATGCTCATGTACCCTTTACAGCTCAGAAAAAAGCCAGTCAGTCACTTTATAGTGTCTGACTGTGAAGTCTAGCAAGTAAACGGGTTTCCTTGCATAATTTGAATATTAGGACACTGCTAACGTTTAAATTTCACAGATAGGACATACATGACATATTCATAATTCCTGCAAAGTTCTGCAAAATTTGATGTTGGCTGCAAAAGGGACATAGTATCTTTAAAGCAAGACGTCCAACAACAAAAAATGACAATGACTTCTCGTTTATCTTTTAAAAAAAATGCTTCTTGATAACTCAAAAACCTGTTTGATTGAATTGGGCTTTTCCCCCTCTCATGTACTCATGTTTGCTTGTATTCATGTATTTTCTCAATGTTAACGATGATGAATGCATAGACTTACCATACGAGTCCGAACGTTCCCATACTTCGGCTGCAGTCGTAAAACCCGAACTATCTCGCCAATTCGGTATACCGACATAAACCGTTCCTTCCATCTCGAACATGTCTGGTATGAACACCCCCGTCGTAGCTATGGTCTCCACTTCCACAAAGCGCTCGTAACGGGGGTACCACTGTTAACAAACAAAAAACACAAAACAATCATATAAATCCATAGGGTAGTATTCTCGAAAGCGGACTAACTTTAGTCCATGGTTTAATCCACCGACTAAGTATGGAATGCCAAGTGTCCATATGAATATACTTTTGAATAATTTGATATGTCCCTAAATTACCATGATAACTTCATTATATCATAGTTATATTGTTGTTTATTTAATATGTTATTACATTTTATTTTAATTTAGTGACAGATTAAATTATTCAAAAACATATTCATATGGACACTTGGCATTCCATAGTTAGTCGTTGGATTAAACCATGGACTAAAGTTAGTCCGCTTTCGAGAATACCACCCATAGTGGTTCATTAATTTGACTCTCGCAATGTTAAGGTTAAGAATTCAATCTAAGCCCGGCACTAACGTCCTTTGACAAGATATTAATCCACATTTAATTTTTGTATAAATAATCTGTAGATACATGTATCTATGACTTTTTAACCTGGTATATCCTCTTCATAATTATATTTGGAGTGTAGAAATTGTGCTACGGTATTACTCAACATGTATACTTCTACTGTCAAGTTTATTTTTTGATAATGATATATTTATTTTTGCCAAGTGTGTGCTAAGAACAGGGGCCAGACTCGACTAGCACATGTGCTATTATTTGGCTCCTTTTCATCACCTTCTATATTCTATGAGAAAAGGCATATGTCTAGCATATCAATACTTTGTTAGGTTTTTCTTTAATATGATCTATAATATTCATTTATGAACATGTACCATTCACGATGTATTCAAATGTTTAATCACTGATGTTATTGATGATGAATAAATAAAATAAAATCAAATTTACAACTCTCCACCCAGGTGTATTTGGGTACCTGGAAATCGGCTAGGTTAAAGGTAATACAAAGTTTTGGGAAATTTTGAAAATTGGGTGGACAATGATTCTTTACAATTTTTATATATTTGGATGCCCCTGTGGGTGTATTATAAGCACTAGAAAATTTAGCCCCTGAAACACTTTTGTTTTCGAGTAAAATTGAATATAAAAATTTACCGGTGCTCCCGGTAAATTTTGATAAATTTCAAATGGCGCCTACGGCCGTACGATGGTAGCTGCGACCATGAAATTCTCAGAATAAGTAGTTGTGATATATAATTTCCAAACGGGAATAGCTAATCGGTCGATTTCGGTAAAGAAAAATTGTTTTATAGCTTAATTAATATCTTGACCTTGAGAGGGAGCTATACAACATAAAGAGTTTATTATCTACAATTTCATAACTTTAGACTCGATTTCAACCGCGACAACGATCAATGAGTATTGTAGGATCGCATATGTTTCCAATATGTTCATTTGAACCGAATACATGACCCCATACCAAAACTTTGTATTACCTTTAAGTTGCATGTAATTGTAATCAAAATAATACTAAATATTGATGCTTGCTAATTATAATTCGTGACAAATTACAGGTCGCCCAGGAAGATGCTGATGATGTATTGATATTTTTCGTATGGGAAATTATAACTTTTTGATCTTCTTTGAACTCACGTACTATTGCAGGGGCGGATCCCAGAACCTTTAAAAAGAGGGGGCACAAATTCAATATTTTTTCCGACAAGGAAAAAAAAAAAAGGCTTCTCATCACCTCAAGGGGGAGCACATACTAGGAGTTTGGTATCAAAATGTGCCACGTTTCAAGGGAGGGGTTACAGGATGGACGTGCACCCCTCCCGACATCCGCCCGTTCACTATACTGTCTGCGTCTTATTTCCTGCGTCTTATTTTTTTCGTACCACAGCGAGCCCAGATTGAGCTCACGAAGGAAACCTGCGCGTGCGCACATGGAAACCGGTAATGTTGTTAATAGGATTGAAATAATTAGGCAAACTCACATTTCAGCAACCCATCGTTAGCTCAATCGGTATAGATAGCGTAATAAATCGTTGGATATGAGGGTTCGAGTCTCTTAGTATTTTTTTTCCTTTATAAATAGTGAGGCAAAGCAATAAATAATCAAAGACTAATTGTTTGTGACTTCTTTGCAAGCTTTCGTAGCTTGTTATGTATGTAAATGAGTTCATACTGGAATCTGGGCTCGCTGTGGTACTAAAAAATAACATAGGCCCGAATTCACAAAGGAGGTTCGTCGACATATTCGTGCGTCATTATGACGCGTTTTGACGCGTTTTTACCACGTTTGTAAAAAACGCGTCATAACGCGTCATAAATTATGACGTAGATAAACCTAGGTTTGTCGACAAACCTCCTTTGTGAATTCGGGCTATACTGTCTATGAAATTCACCTTGAAGACCGGGGATTCTTGGCTGTACGTGGATGGCGCATAATAGAAAGCCAGGAAAAGATAGAACCCACCATCTGAGGACCTGACGCTAGCTGGTGCTAAACATCCTTTGGTAGCAATGGTCTGATGGACAGTGAATGAATCTGAACGGGGGGGGGGGGGGGGGGGGGGAAGAAAAAGATTTCATAAAATATTCCAGAAAGAAGCATCAGTCATTATTTTGTCAGATCGTGGGATATTGCTAGTATTTTTTTGATAAATGTTGAAATAAAAATATCGTACGGGAGATATTTCACAGAATCAACAAAAACAAAACAACAACATAACAAACACACACACACACACAAACACACACACAAAAAAAGACAAAAACAAGGAAAGAAAGAAAGAAAGAAAGAAAGGAAGGAAGAAAGAACGGAACATATCGAGGAAGAAGAAGAAAAGAAATAAAAATAAAAACAAAACACCAGGACACAATACTTACCGGAACTATTATCGTAGACCCACAAAAAGGAATCGGTGTCTTGTGTCCCGCCCCATGCCTTGTAGTTACATAAGAACAAGTACTGTTTCCCAGTGAGCTGAAAATCAGCCATGAAGTAACCCATCCCTAACCCAGCTAGAGTCTGCATCGGTTCATACTGTTCCGTGGTGTAATCATAACGAAGAATTACTTGATCAGCCTGGGCGGAATTTCCCGAAGGATCCATTGTGTTTCTGTAAGATCAAGATTGTCAAATAAACTGCATGAGTCATTTGTGCCTGGGAGGGACAAAATGAGATGTAGGCCCGGGGGGGGGGGGGGGGGCGTTTCGCAAAACTTGTCATCAGTGACAAATTACAATTTGTGTTATAAGCTACTGAAATCCTTGCTTCTGATTGGTTATCAACAGATTTGTCACTGATTTTTGTGTTTTTTTGTCATTGAAAAAAAACTTTGTGAAACGCCCCCCCTCCCCCAGGTCTCTCCTCCCAGCATTACTTTCATCAATGATTGCGGTGCGCTGGTGTAGCACTTCGTTGCACTCCATCACACTACCTTGTCCAGAAACTGGCCGGTTCTTATACTTAATCTCTATAATACTCCCTACACATGCTGTAAGCCGCCGAAGATGGCGTTATAAAAATAAAATTGAACTCGTACGCCTAGCCTAAGATTTTTTTTTCTTCCACGGGCGTAGAAGTGCAGGGATCACGTCATCTTCGGTTTTCAGGATGTAGGGGGAGATCGCGTTTCAGGGGCGGATCTAGGGGAGGGGGGTTTCGGCTGTTTAACCCCCCCCCCCCCCCCTTGAGCGGCCAAGTGAAAAAAAAAAACTATAAAAAAAAGGGGGGAAAAGAAGAAAAAAGGAAAAAAAAAAAAAGAAAAGGAAAACAGTAAAATGGCGCGATTTTTGGAAAATCCTCAGGATCCGCCACTGGGTCCACCCCCCCCTCCTTGGCAAAAAAACTTGATCCGCCCCTGCGTTTATAGAAATTATTAAAACTCGAATCTGACAGATTGTGGACTACACACTATTAATTATTGGACAGTGCAGTAGTTTCTTTACGCAAGTAGGTTCGCCAACCACGATATATTTTGCATTTCTTTGCTCAAATTTGCTAATTTTGTAAATCCTGAATACAATTTTCATCGAAAATGCAGAGTCCACCGACCTCTTCCCCAAATTGTATACCAGGGACCCGTTTCACAAAGCCTTTTTTCAATGACAAATGACAAAAGTCAGTGACAAATCTGCTGATAACCAATCAGAAGCAAGGATGTCAGTAGCTTATAACAAAAACTGTCATTTGTCACTGATGACAAGTTTTGTGAAACGCTCCCCTGTATCTGTAAAACGAAAGCCAGAGTCGGTTTGGGGTTTGTTTCGCTTTAGAGTCGGTTAGGGGTACGTTCGGAGACGGTTTGGGTTGGTTTGGAATCGTTTTAGAGTCGGTTTTGGGTAGGTATAGAGTCGGTTCGGAGTCGGTTTGGCGGTGTGACTGAGGTATAACCCTATGCAGTTAATTAGCGGATATGCCAGCCATAATGGCCTAGAAAATAAAAAAAATGCTACAATAAATCTTTACAAAGGTTAATGATAACATGTCTACTTGCTACATTATATTTGAATATGTTGAGCCTAAAGATATGGTCACAAAGGTTCGTACGAACGCATCGTTCGTACGAATCTCCCTGCTTTTTCATTGTCTTCCCGAATTTCCATTGTCTGAAAATCGTTCGGATGGCGTTCGTAGCAGTTCATAATGGCATTTGTGACCGAGGCTTTAGACTAAATGAACACTGTCTTGTGAGAAGAAAACTTACAGAGATGAAATTGCCAGGAAATGCATGTTGTTGAAAGTGAATCCGACGCCATCTCTCCCTCGATCAGAAATGATTTCTTCTACCAAACGAGGCTCGTTTATGTAAGCTTTGAGACAAATATGAACAAAAAACACAGTATTTTCCAAAAAGATAGTTTTGATTTTCAAATAGATAGATTGTTCCTTCTCTTTTTCTCTCTCCCATCTGTTTTTTTAAACATCTTTCCCCCCTCTCACATTCCCATTTCCTATGGTCTCTCTGTCAATCTCTCCTCTTATCCTCTCTCACATAAATATTTTATTATCACTCTATCATTCTCTCTCACTCTCTTTCACTTTCTCTCACTTTCTCTCACTAACTCACTCTCTATTTATATCTCCCCTTTCTCCCTCTCCTCTCTCTTTAAATGTTTCTTCTTCTCTCTCTCTCTCTCTCTCTCTCCCCTCTCTCTCTCTCCCTCTGTCTCTCCTCCCTTACCCGTTTGGCAGAACTCTTCTCTGTACCCCTCTGTGCACTCGCAATAGTAGCCCCTCTCGGAGCAATCCATCCTACAGGCTGCCCCGTTCTCACACCGGTGGTGCTTACATGATCCCATGTAGTGCTAAATCCAACCCCAAATATAAAAATAGTGAGTAAGAAATAACAACAAATGATTAGACAATAGAAAATAAAGAAGAAGATATAAATACAAATGGTAAAACATAGCCTAGCCCAGGCGCGTACGCAGGATTTTTTCAAGGGGGGGGGGGGTTTAACATTTATAAATCAGGCCGAAAATTTCGCAACGACTCAGCCAGCCGCTGAATATTTTTTTTCCGAAGGGGGGGGGGGGTTTACACACAGAAAATTACCAAAGGGGGGGGGGGGGTTAACCCCCCCCCCCCTGTGTACGCGCCTGCTACAGCCCTACACTTTCAAAATTACAGCAAGGAAGTATTTAGGATAACAAGAAAGCACTCTGAAAAGTAAGATGATTTTACAAAGGACAACAACAAGAAAATACAGCGAAAAGGGTAAAAAGCTGAACGAGAACTAGTACTACAATTAAAAAATCAAACAAAGGCAATATTGGCATGAAGAAGAAGGGGGGTTGGCACGAAAAACGCTGAATGTAGATTGTAGAAGAGAACGACATTATAATTTTACATTTGTATAATAAAGCGCTCCACTAAAAAGAAATGGTTGAAGCACGGAGGGATTTATGGGGGTGGATGGGGGAGGAGGGGGGGGGGGGGGGGGTGGGAGGGGGATGACCTACCGGTTTCGAGGTTTTCGTATCCACCGTGTCGTAGTAGATGTAATCTGATGACGTCACCAAGAACCCGGGTCCTGTCTCTCTGTCGTAGTCGTAAAGCTGACAGGACTCGAGCCGCTTAGAGTATCCATAGCTCATGCAGCCGTGATCGTCTCGGCATCGTCTCGAGCAGTCGAAGACGGTGACGTTGACCTCCTCGCTGTATGGGATCTCCATGGCCGTGTCGGCGATGGCGTAAAAATGCGCCGACTTGCCGCTTTTCTTGGGGCACTCGATGCGCTGAAGCTGCCCCCATGAGACGGGGAGGAGGAGAGCCAGGAGGCAGAGGAGGAGGGCGCCGCGAAGAGGCATGCTCGTGAGATTTCTATAGGGTTTCGTTGACAATAAGACAATTGGATGGTGATGATAAGAAAGATCATGTTGATGACGACGATGAGATGGTGATGGCAACGATAACGACGATGATGGGGTTAAACAAAATGTTTGTGATGGTGCATGATGATTGTAATGAGGATGGTAAACTGAGACAGAATGAGAGAGAGAGAGAGAGAGAGAGAGAGAGATAGAGAGAGCGAGAGAGAGGGGGTGGAGAAATAGAGGTTGATGTCCATTCAAAGCAGATTGTAATTTAATTCAGAAATCGATGTTTCGAGGATGATGGGTGTGTGATTACCTATTCAAATGTAATGATTATAAAGCCGCTGAAATCAGTGTAGACGATAAGTGAATTGTAATTCTCTAGATTTGGAGTATTAATCACATAAAGTAGGATAACATTCTTATGATTGTACAATAACCTTTTAACATAAGAAAAACAAATCTTTGCCGAATGGTACCGATCTGTTTCACGAATAATTATGCAAACATTTGACAAATATGATATAATATCTGTTTGTTTTGTTAAAGGTAATACAAAGTTTTGAGAAATTTTGAAAAATTGGGTGAATAGTGATTCTTTACAATTTTGATATTTTGGATGCCCCTGTGGATGTATTATAAGGACTCGAAAATTTAGCTCCTAAAACACTTCTGCTTTTGAGAAAAATTGAATATAAAAATTTACCGGTGCTCCCGGTAAATTTTAAATAGCGCCTACGGCCGTACAATGGTAGCTTCGACCATGAGAATCTCAAAATATGTAGTTGGGATATATAATTTCCAAACGGGAAAAGCTAATCGGTCGATTTTAGTCGAGAAACATTGTTTTATAGCTTAATTAATATCTTGACCTTGAGAGGGAGCTATACAACATAAAGAGTTTATTATTTACAATATCATAACTTTAGACTAGATTTCAACCACGACAGCGATCACTGAATATTGTAGGATCGCATATGCTTCCAATATGTTCATTTGAATCAAATTCATGGCCCTATACCAAAACTTTGTATTACCTTTAAGTTGCATGTAATTGTAATCAAAATAATACTAAATATTGATGATTGCTAATTATAATTCATGACAAAACTAGAATGGATAATGTGCACAAGAAATCTTAAACAAGTGTAAGTCAGGCTACCTTAACACCGTACTTGATGTAAGAACTCACCTTTTAGAAGACGTCTTGCGATTCGGATTAAAAATATAAAATATCAAGAATCAACGTGGGAGGTCATCCACGGCCCAAGATGGAATATTATCATCCAGATCCAGAATAAAAATCTACTTTAAAGCAGATCAGGAGTTGAGGCTATTTTCCATCATGGCCTCCTGCACGCTCACGTCACAAGTTTGTTTGATGTTTGGTATACATACTCGTAGAAATGTAGTACGCATTCGTGGTATTGATTTCATTTGGTTGTGCTATTCTAAAGACTCAAAAGTTGCATCAGTCTAGAGCCCTTCTTATCGACTTTCCTTTTCTCTCATTATTGATTAAGATGATTTGTGGGCCGAACACAGTGCTCCACTCTCACTTGGTATTGGTATAAAGGGAATGAACGGGGAGGGTGTCTATTTAGGGAGGGGCAGGCGAAGGTGAGAAAGTTGACATCGAAAATCGATGAAAATTCTACCTTTAGTTGTATAAAATAATATTGATCTTCCCTCGGAAATGGATCTGGAAAACTCCCTCTGTTGTCGAATATCTTCGCAAGTTCGCATTTGCACCAGTTTTTTTTCTTCATTAATATTGTTATCATTTAAGCCATGTGTCATTTGTCACTTTTTTTTCTTCACTCCACGGTGTTAAATTTTAAGTTCTCCCTTTCCTTCCCGCCCTTTATTAACCTCAGTCACGTGTTCTTCTTCCCTCTTTATAACACTATTTTGTTGTTGTTATTCTCTCTCTCTCTGTCTCCTCTTCTTTCTCTGTAACTTACATCTCACGACAGCAACTCCTTGTCCACTATACCGGACTTATCCCCCATCCTCTCTATCCCCCTCTCTCTTTTCATTTCCTCCTTCTCTCTCTCTCTCTCTCTTCTCCCTCTCTTTCTCACACTCTTCTAAGAAATTATGCTTATAGCAAAGTGATTCTAAATATATGCAACACTGCTAATATAAGGGTAATCTTGTGTATCTCTATAGTAACGAGAACGCACTGGAATTAATGATACGATGTACCGTCATTTAATGAGACACTCTCCGTTTACCCCGCTTAATGAGATGGAGAAAATAATGCAACATCTTATATGCAGGATAATTATCCCTAATGCAACCTCAATTATCATTACAGCGTATTTACGCCGACTCTCTTAAGCCTCACCTATTGCTAATGATTTTAGTCATCAATCCATCGTTTTAATTAATTTAATTTTCTTAAGTCGGGGGTTTCGTCCTTTGTTTCTTTGATTGCATACAGTGGCGGATACAGAATAATGAAAATATGGGGCGCCCCTAAATTCTTGTTTTACAAAATAGAGTTCTAAGACACATACTCCGGCAATATAATAATTATATTTGCTTACATAGCGCCTAACACTTACTTTATCAGAAGTCTCTAAAAGCGCTTTACAATAATGCAGCATAACCCTGGCTTTAGCAGTGCAGCTGTCACGCGCTGCGTTTCAAGGAATAATTTCCTACCATTCCTACCAGGTCCCCATTTACTTCACCTGGGTGGAGTGTGGCAAATGTAGATCAATGTCTTGCCAAAGGACATTAGTGTCGCGGCGGGACTCGAACCGCGGATCTTGCGATCGACAGTCCGGCGACGTATCCACTCGACCACGACACCTCTACGATATCACAGTACATGTAGCTTGGTGGTGAATTCCTACAATAATCGAATATCTAACTTGACCCGGAACCAAACATATATCTAATTCCAATCCCTAACCTAACGCAAAATGACAACCCAACATATACGGACACCCCAGTCAACATGCCGAACCGACTTCAACTCTAAAGCGACGTCAATGGTAAAAAAGACCATCCGGTGTAATATAATGTCACTTTAGTTTAGTCTGTTCAGTGTTGTCTGTCTCGTTGTTGTGCTTGGAGTCTAATGTAAAGGTCGGGTCACCTTTACTGTACGGGTACGCTGCATTGGATTTGCAGAAATATCGGGAGAGGTGCATGATTTGTGTAGGAGAAAGCAAGGGCCAAGGCAAGTTTAATAGCGCTTAGAGACTTCGGTGGTAAGCGCTTTATAAGCACCGTTTTTATTGATTATAATTAAGTTGGGACTTGTAGATTATTCGTCACAAGGATAAATTATATGCTATGTTTGAAGATGCATCTGACGGGTATCTATATCTAGTTCAAATTACATGATGACAATCATGCCGTCAGTATAAAATTATCAGAGACGAAATAAACACGCAGTGTCAATCATTCGTGTATATAAGAGGTAGCATACTTTTATACGTCCATTGGTATCTGAGCTGAAAAAAAAAAGAATAGAAAATTGCATAGTCATAAAAAATGAGTCGCATCACCCAAAACCAAAACCAAACAAAAAAGGACTGATAAACCTTCGACATAATGTGACCACTATAGCACCAAATATCGAGTATGACAGAGTGAGAGAAAAGAATTACATGATTATTTGCAAAGCACATGAAAAAAGATGAAAAAGTTATAAAAGGTATGCGTACTTTTATACGTCCATAGGTATCTGAGCTGACAAAAAAATATAGAAAGTTGCATAGTCATACAAAAAAGATTAGCATCACCCAAAACCCAAACAAAACAAAACAAGACAGATAAACCTTCGACATGATGTAACCACTATAGCACCAAATAGTGAGTATGATAGAGTGAGAGAAAAAAAATCAAGTGATTATTTGCAAGGCACATGGACATCTCAAAGACAGCATAGTTCAAATAATCGTAGATGTATTCGATAACAGAATACATGTATGATAATCTACAGTTGTTTCCTTCCAACCAGGTTTTTTTGTAATAATAGTAGAATTATGAATATTGTTATGGTATTCAGTCTAACCCGTCTGATATTACAAAAGCTATTCAGAGCCCTGCATTTGACAGAGTTGCGATAGATTCAAATCAATCGCAACCTGAAATTAATCGCAACTGTGTACTTAAGAGATAGGTGTTGCGATCAATTCCGTGTTGCCATTGATTCGAAACAATCGCAACTCTTTATAGGACGGGGCCATCATTATACAACATCGTTCCTCACTTATCAGTACTTATATCTAAAAACCTAAGTACGTTCCTGAACTCCGAGATGATAAACTACCGCAAGGTTTAGAATGAATTCAGTGAGGTAGCTTCAAGATGCATCTATACCCTGTTTAATGACTGCCATAATGAGTACGAAATATCTACGCCCAGTCGTCAATTTTAGCCAGTAGCTAATTTACAAAAATACAGAGAGAGAGAGAGAAAGGGTGAATTCGAGAGTGAGAGTTAGAGAGATGGAGAGAGATAGAGAGAGAGAGAGAGAGAGAGAGAGAGACACACACACACACACACACCACGATACTTTAAAACAGCGCTCGCCATCATCTTTAGATTCAGCCGAGCACGCAGGTTCGAAACTGAGTCACGTCTTTCGGATGGTGAAGTTTAAAGGTCGGCCCCCAGACGTAAATAATCATATCTGATTAATACACTTCTGTAAAAACACAATTACAAACACACACACACACACACACACACACACACACACACACACACACACATCTTTAATAGGTCCCCATTTCTCTACTAGTCATCAAGTGAGGAATGTAGTTATTACAGTGTTATGTCGAAAGACATTAGTGCCGGGCCGGGGCTTGAACACCAGGCTTCGCAACCTCAGTCAAGACAGTGTCGAAACCATTCCACTGAGACACATCCAAAAATTCAACCAATAGAGAAAGAAGATCCTTACTCCTTTCAATACAATCTGTTTCAACACCACATCTCTATGGGCCTGCGTTAGACAGAACGCAATGCTGTTGTTTACCAGGCGTCATTTTCCTGACGCAGGACTCCGTCAGGTACTGTCAAGCGGAGTCTTTGTCGCCCGCCCGTGTGAGTATCATATATAAAAATATGAATATTTCATGAAAAGTGCAGACACTGCGTTGATATTAATGGCGCATGTAGTAGTCTAGATTAGCGCAGGTAATATCGTAATCGCCATGACGCTTCGTAAGTAAAGGGCTCAACAGCAGAACTACAAGGGTTAGAGAAAAGGTTGTTTCGTCTCTTGTTGCTCTAGGTTCTGCATTTCACTCTTCTCTTCATCACGATTTCCTTGGAGCTCGACCACCTTATCTTCTCCATGATCACTTCCGACGTCATCTCCGACCTCGCTCTCCGTTTCGGGTCGGAAATGTCTGAAGAAAAGAAAAACAAAAAAAGGAAGAGAAAAGCTGAACATTTGAATTGAGACGAATGGAATCATGATGATTTCAAATGATATTAATAATAGTAATAATAATATTCTTTTAAAGTCCATTCCAAATTTTAATAAGTTAAACATAAATGGAACTTCTTTTTGCCCGATTGATCGTGAGCCCGGCAGCCACTGAGCAGCGCCAGATCGACGTTGCTCTATCCCTTATTGTTGAACGCCAAACAAGGTAGCAGCAATGATATTAGTATGACCATCTGGGACCTTAACTGGACGTGATTTGCAGTTTTGAAATTTAAAGCGATCGATGCTCCTTAGTTCCGTTCATATTGCTAGAATTCGGCTCTCTGTTCTTTCTAGCCTTTAACTCTGATGAGAACAAGAAGAAAAACTTCTGTATGTCTGTATTTCAAGCCAGGCTACGTTTTTTGAAAGTCCATATTCTACTTCAGTTTCTTTCATAATCGAGTCGCATTTGGCATGTTCGGGTCGTAAGGTCTGCGGTGCGCTAAAGACGATTCAAACATTACACAAATAGCTACCATTTAACTGTACCTGAATATCTTGTAGGCTAACGTCCACGAGCCAAAACTGATGATACTGAACGGTCCAAAGAACATCGGATAGACGATGACTCCAAGGAATAGCTCCGTGTCGTCCTTATACGAGAACGAAATCAGCGTCATCGCTATACCGATCTGCTGGAGGCCCGTCTCGAAGGCGATGGTACGGGACTGCTTGTGCGGTTGTCGGAGAAGTCTGGCGAGGGTGTAGCCGAGTGACCAGCCGATCCACATGTGTAGGAGAGAGGCGACGTAGAGTTTCCACGATGACGCCCAGATGTTGGGGTTGATGAACACGGTGATGATGATGCTGGTGATGATACCGAGCATACCGATGACTCCCAGAGGCTGTAGAGAGAGATGTGAGGACGTTATTTCAGTTTGAATACCGTCCGCATCAAAATTACATTAGGATGAAAAGGCATACATGATTTCGCTTATTATTGGAGATCAAAGTATAACCAGAAATGGAAACTGCAAAAGATGTTAACTAGGAATACGCAAAATATTCATCAGTCGAGGTAACATTTGACTTTATTTTGTCAATTTTCAATTGAGCCTTTCGGATGGTGATGTTAAAGGTCGGTCCGCAAACTTCGGATCTGCTTGGGCTCCCTGTCATAATCATTTGCTATTGAATCAAATTGATCGTAACTTGATATCAATAGTAACTAAAGAGAAGTAAGTTTGCGATTGATTGATGACTTGATGTTGATCCAGATCAATCAAAACTCTAAATTAAAATGGGGGCCCTGATCGAAACATGCCTGTGAATCCAATTACGATAATTCATAATTATGTTCAAACATCGCGCAACAGGGCACCTGACTTAGCATCATTCTAATCAAATCACCTTGCCGACGAAGATGCCCCACTTCTTCGACCTCCATCTCAGCAGCATGCCGAGACCGACGGGGCCAATGAACGCAACGAGTGCGATGATGATGTCCTTGTACGGGATGACAGCTCCTCTATCCGTCCATCGTCGACCGTAGATGAAGAGATTGAGGGGCATCGAGCCCAGCGTGATCACTGTCGAGATCGTTGTCATCACCACGCTTTTATTGGACAAGAATAGAAAAGTTAAGGTACGAGTTAACATGATCGGGGCTATGATGCAAATGTCAGATTTACATATAACAAATACATTAAAACATTGAGTAACAACTTTTTTCAAAAGTCAATTTGGTGATAATTAGAGGAACTTTTGTTGACATGCGTTTGCTGTGATTCAAAATTTGCTACGATTATCAGTTCGGTAGAGACTGGTTTCTAGGTCAGACTTAGGGTTTTGAAGAGTTTAGATGAGTGTCGGATCCAAGGTTTTGACATGCCCCATGATGTTAGAAGCTCAGCACTGGACCAAGTAGCATTTGCCGTACTTTCACGTTTGCCCCACATTTTTAATACCGTAAACACTAGTATTCAAATCGCTTGGAAATGAAACCTTCAAATATCTCACAACGGATTTATGTAAATATATAACCTCTTTCCTTTTCACCTAACATATCAAAATAAGTTTCGAAAGAGAATGAAGGAGCATAAATTCTTGCCATTAACTATACTGTCAAGACGTATGTCACATAGCTCCTAACTAAATCTCAACTTTCGAAGACATCTCTACTATTAACAGAGTCGTCATTGCTTTCCAGAATTCTTGTAGTAGTAAAGACATCCCAATACATGTCAGTCTCACCTCAGACAAACGTCACCATCCGTCCAGTAGGTGAAGAGGTTTGAGGTTGTTCCCCCTGGACTTGAGGCTGCTATGAGTACACCTAGAGCATGAGGCGGTTCCATCCGAAGAACAAGAGCCAGGATGAATCCGATCAAAGGCATCAGAATCACCTGACAGACGAAGCCTATACCTACACCGACTGGTCGGCGAAGCTACAAGTATGTTGCAGAACCAACAAAAAGAGATAAGAGAGAAACATCCTTGAATGAATATTAGGCGGCAAACTTTAACTTATTATAATGATCTGTAGGTCATATTGATTATCTCTTTCAAAATAACTTCTTTTCCCTGCTTGTTGGAAAACAACAAGAGTTTAATCCTTGTCGGCAATTAATTTTAGATGAGGAACTTGTTGCCTGCGGTAAATATTTGGCTAACTTGTTGGTAAATTTGGTCCGACATCGACCATTCAACTTGAACGTTATTATCCCCTCGTTTTGAGGTTATTTCTTTTTGTTCTGTTTTTTAGTTATTTTAAATACTTACGACTATTTTGAAATCTTTGGGTTCGATTGCGGCTCCCATCCCGACCATAGTTAGACCCAGCGTGACCATTAACACGCATTGGTTTGCAAGCTTCAGGGCCTCAATGTCCCTTCCATTCGTCGTGCCATTACCGCTACCATCGTCTAAACCCGTTAGGTTGGCCGTGACACCCTCATCGACAAGGTATTGACCTGTGACGTCAGATGGAGAGGAGGTCAACAAGGAGGCGTAGATCGCTTCCGCTGTTCTCGTTGGCGAGGTAGAGGCCATTAGATATCTGTGAAATAGAGTGACAGTACACGATGATTGGTTCTACTATGACGTTTTCAAACAATAATCATTGATATGCATGTATACCTTACCCCAATGCCCCACTGATCAAGTTACAATGAGACCCCCCCCCCCCCTCCCCCCACCATCATCCACGCCCCCTTAAAAAAAACACACACGGGATACAGCCGATATGTATTTAGGGTCCTGTTTCTGAATGATGTGTTTAACTTTGCAGATAAGTAATTCAAAATAGTTTATTTTTTTATTTCATAAAGGCTCATCAATTAAAACACGAGTACACATAACAGAATGGCCCGGCTGAAGACCTCAAAGCTCATATGCTTCTTAACAATATTGTTTTACTATGATTATGCAGAATAGAGTTCTATAGAGTTCTCTTTAGTTCGACATGCAGCCTAAATATATATTCAAAAACGGCGAATTTCTAAATTACGATTTAGGCACGTACAACACGCATACCCCGGCATTTCCCTCTTGGTACGTAACTTTTAGCCAAAGGCAAATCAAACTCGTCACAAAACTCAACCAGGTTCTATATTAAACAGCGGTCACACGTGTTCATGGCACAGTCACACGGCCACTTACGGTAGCTGCGGATGCTTACGGATAAAAGTCCGTAAGCATCCGCAAGGATCCGTATCATCCGTAAGCATCCGTATCCATCCGTAATTCAATCCGCAGGATCCGCAGACATACGCAGATCCGCAGCGGAATTTTGAAAATCTCAAAATTTTGCTGCGGATGAAATATACGTAAGCATCCGCAGAATATACGTTATCCATACGTAAAATACGTAACTCATACGTAAGATACGTAAACTCATCCGCAGGATACGTTAGATACGTAACTGATCCGCACACTTTGTCGGGTGTGCGGATGCCTGCGGATACATAGGGGTACGTAAACACTATTACGTAGGAGTTACGTATGTTTAACGTATTTTTGACATATATATTGCGGATCTTACGATAGGACTTGCGGTAATTGCGTATGCTTGCGGATGTGATACGAATATTACGGATGGGATACGGATGTTACGGATTGGATATGTATGTTACGGTTGAGATACGGATAATATGCGGAATTTTTACCTATGTCTTCTTTCATTTCGGCGGATGTCGCCCATGCCAAATGGTCTTCACTTGGGTATGCAACCCTGGATGCTGCCAGCATCCTCATCATTGTCAGTTCTTCAACTGTAGACTTTCACAGGTCACTCAAGATGGAGAGAGAACGCCGCCTTGTGTTGCTGGATTGTTTGATGGCCATCCAACACAATCAGATGCAGATGAAGATCCTGATGGCCAAGATGCAAGCCATCCTTGAAAGGAGAAAAGAGAGGATGTGTTGGGTTCGTCACTGGATCACATTGCGACCACACCAGGGTGCCTATGGTAACCTGATGCACCTGCTACGCAATGAGGATGTTCAGGGCTTCCGCAACTTCACCCGCATCACACCTGCCATGTTTGCCGAAATGGTCACCCGCCTCACTCCTCGCTTACAGAAGTATGATACCTGGTACAGGAAGGCCCTTCCAGTAGGCTTGAAGGTCGCCATCACCATGCGCTACCTTGCCAGTGGGGACTCCTACCACAGCCTGATGTACCTATTCTATGCACCCCACAACACCATCTCACTCTTGGTGTTGGACGTGTGTCAGGCCATCTACGCTGAGTATGGCGAGGAGACCATCAGCAACCCATCTACTCCAGAGGGGTGGAAGGGCATTGCCCAGACCTTCTCCGACCGGTGGAACTTCCACCATTGCCTGGGAGCCTTAGATGGCAAGCACATCCGCATCAAGGCACCCGCGAACTGTGGCTCCCAGTTCTACAACTATAAGGGGTACAACTCGATTGTACTCCTTGCCCTGGTTGATGGCAACTACAAGTTCCGGTGGGTGGAGGTGGGAGCAGGTGGTGCGAGTTCTGATGCCCAGATTTGGAACACGTGCAGTCTGAAAGAGGCAATTGACGATGAGAACATTGGAATACCACCAGATGAGCCACTGCCTCATGACGATCGAGACATCCCTTATTTCGTGATTGCTGACGCTGCATTTGCACTACGCACCACCCTGATGAAGCCTTTTGGTGCCAAGCCACTGACCATGGAGGAGAGGATATTTAACTATAGACTTTCCAGAGCCAGGAGATGTGTGGAGAATGCCTTTGGCATTCTTGCAAACAGATTCCGGTGTCTTCTGAGTGCTATGGCACAGGTGCCTTCCACAGTGGAGACCATCGTCCTCGCCTGCCTGTGCATCCACAACCTCCTGAGAGACCAGGCATCCGCTGAGCAGAATGGCATGATGGACAGAGAGGACGACCAGCACAACATCATCCCGGGTGCATGGAGAGAGGGGGGCGTGCTGGATGACATGCAACAGAGGCTTGCTGGCAACTACACCACCAAGATTGCCAAGCGCCAGCGCCTGTACCTCAAGCATTACTACAATGGCACCGCCGGAGCAGTTCCCTGGCAGCAGCGCATGGCCTAAGCAGTTGGCCAAACATAACAAACAGACAAATCATGCAACTCTTGATGCTTAAATTTGACAACAAAAAAATTGAACAAGGTAACGAAAGGATGTAAATTTATTTATAAAATCTGTGTTGAGAAAATCTTTAAAACTCCTATTTCACAAAACAAATGGAGGAACATTGTTTCAAAACCAATTGTTACTTGGGACAAAATTTATATGATTCCTTTTAAATGTTCTTTATCAAGAAAACTTAGATATTTACAATATACAATTCTTCATAATATCCTTGGTGTTAACAAGTATCTGAAAACTGTTGGTATATTAAATTTGTGTTCTTTTTGTTCAAAACACTCTGAAACTATTGCCCATTTATTTTGGGAATGCCCCTTCAATCGTCGATTTTTAGATGATTTTGAAAAATACACTCTCAAAAGTGAAATAATGTTATCTTTTAATGATTTTGTATTTGGCATACCAGGTGGAAATTATTCTTCTTTTAATTTTGATATTTTATATGCTAAATATTATATATTTTCAACTAGGTGTTTAAATGGTTATTTATCGTTTTCATCATTTAAAAAGAAATTAAAATATCAGCATGAGATAGAACGCGTTATGAAGAAACTGTTGAATAACTGGAACTAGATCTCAGACTTGATGAAATGCGACTGAAGCAAGCTCCGATCCACGTGGGTTTATATGCGGATGGTGCGGACGCCAGAGGAAGCCGACATGCGCAGACACGAGCGTAACTTATCCGTATCGTCCGTAAGTCATCCGTATCGTCCGTAAGTCATCCGTATCGTCCGTAAGTCATCCGTAAAATCCGTAAGTCATCCGTAAGTCGTCAGTAACATGTGTCAGCGGGTTGGCAGCGGATGGGTTCATCCGCAGGTTTTACCCGTAACATCCGTAATTCATACGTAACATCCGTAACTAATCCGTATCGTCCGCAGAATATAGGTAACTTTTGCTCAAATTTCCGTATTGGGGTTAAAAATTACGCATTTTCATTATCCAAATATACGCAGGCATCCGCAGGTCCGTAACATGGCCGTGTGACTGTAGCAATACATGGTAATTGACAGGAGACAGAATATAAAAAAATATACTCGAAATGAACCAGGGGGGGGGGGGGGGGGGATGTTGCAGAGCTCGAATAACCCTCTGGTATACCATGGGTATACAAGCTCAAAAATCGGAGTATGATTTTTTTGTTTGGTTAATCCACAATTTTAAGATAGCACCGTTTAAAAATTAAGGCCTACAAAATAAGTTACTAGTGCAAATCCAATGCAGATGCAGAAATAATTGAAATAATCTCTCCTTTCTTTATCCAAAGTCTTTATATTAAGTACTCTTTTCTGTGAAAGTGACCTTTAAACATAGGTATGGATTTGGAGGCTTCCGCCTTCAGCTGCACATCCGGGACACCCCCTTCCAAGCGCCTTGCTCTGACTAGATCACAACCTGAGGCTCAGCCAGCGATTAGCAAAGTTACAGTACTCAAGCAGCAGAGTCTACACGATCTTTTGTAGATAATTTAGTGTACATCTGTGCTTCATATGGCTTTGGCCTTTGAGTGTGATACAAGAATTATATTTCTCGAGCAAATTAGAGTCTGTGCTAGCAGACTAGTGATACATCACTGGTATATTTATATAATATTGAATGGCTTTGAGGTGATACAAGAATATATTGCTGGGGCCATGACAATATTGGAAGAGTATAAGACTAGTCCAATATTGTCATACTCGATCATATAGCGAGAGCGATATTTATATAGTATCGTCACACGCAAACAAAGCCATGCAATATTATATTATTACCAGTATTATTATTTTTATTATTATTATCAAGAGATCTATATAGCGAGAAATAACAACTTGTCTGAGTCTCGATAATCAAGCCATAATTTATATTAATGTTTCAACAGTTGAAGTTCCCGGATGACAAAGCAGTACGAAAACAATATTGCGCTAAAGATATAAAATACCATGGGTGTCGATCCGTAACTGATACCTATTCATCAGGGGGGGATGATCTATTCATTCATCCCCCCTGATGAATAGGTATTACGTAAGTATCGACACCCATGTAAAATACATTGAATTATTATTGTACAACTTGGAAGCTTTAAATAGGTCTAATAGTCAACGACATTGTCTATTCATATACCTTCTCCCCCTGACCCCTCCCCCGACTTCGGACTTGCATCGACCGAGGACCATACATGAACTCAATTTTGACTACAGCGCAGTGCTGCGTGCATGTACAATTGTTATTCGACTGAATTAGACTTAGAGGGGAAAGTCTGCAGCAATTAATACGAATTACGTCTGGTGACACGATTAATGTGCAGATGAAGAAAAGATTTACTGCAAAAATATACGAGATACATGCACAACCTTCATTCAAAGACTCGACATCTACATCTACTGATCTATATTTGCATGCAGCATATCAGCACAAGATTACTGTATAAAACTGTACACAAGGATACAATGAGGTGATTACCTGTCTAACAAAATCTTCTGCAATTATCCGTAGATCCTTCTCTAAAGTTGTGCAAAATACTGGAAAATTGCATCTGCATTACCACGTGGGTAGTAGTCGTCAACTCGTGTAGTGGACAAAGTACTGCAATATCACATTAACGGCTAATTCACAACTAATATAATGCAGACATCCTAAACTCCAGTCCAGTACGTACACATACACAGCATGCAAGGCTCAAGGATTCACTGGTACTTTTATACACGCGCTGTCGGCTTCAGAGTCAACAACTTTTCGCTATGCAGCACGCTGTTATTAATAATTATCTGACATATTTCATATTGTTTGTTCCTGTGAGCTGATAAATACAATAAAATGTTTCAAATACGAGCACTGAATTCCGCAAAAGGCAAGTGTATTAAAAGGAGCAGTTCATATATTAGTATCTAGGCCTAACATATAATTATATATTACATGTACATCGTCATTTAGCCTACAATGTATGTGTATCATCTCTATGTACACACGTACATGGAGAGATTTGCTTTCACTGTACTTCCTAGTGTAGCTTCAATGGACAGAAAACTATTGAAAAACCAATCCGTGATTGTGAGTTGTTTATGTTTACGCCTGATGTGGTTTCCATTCATGTGATGGGGTGATACAGAGTACATGTAGTTTAATAAAGAATAGTTCAAGAGTTGGGTAAAGGGGCGGTCTACCCAGATATTAAGTTGGTTTTATTAAAAGCAGTGAATGAGAAGGGAGGGGGGGGGGAGGATTGTGAAAGTTTTAACATATCACAATACAAACTTGTCAACACTATGTGACGTAGCCTATCTTGCGAGCTCTTCTCAAATTTGCCTTGTATAGAAAATTGCATTAACTTTGATTTTCTTAATAGACTTTGGTGACGGAATAGATTGGTTTCATACTGTGGTTGTGTAAAATACATATTTGTAATAATTATATTTAGGGTGAATGTATGATTGATTTTTTTTCTAGTACAGTGCAAGTTGGAGAGGAGCTTGCAAGATACGTCATAGAGTTGCCAATTTGTGTTTGATTGATCGCACCTTCAAAATTTTATAACTTTCTTATCTTTTATTTCATTTCATTTTCATTTCATTTCATTTCATTTCATTTTATTTTATTTTATTTCAACACGGATCACTTGCTTTAGCCAATGGCTGTTCTTCAGCAAGTCCGTGCCTACATAATAAAAATCTCATACAAAATAATATACAATTCAAATTAAGACGCAATACAAATTAAACAATTACAACAGTAAAAGAAGAGCGGATTTGAAATCAAATGAATGAAATATTATGAAAATAATCATAACGAGCATGATGAACAACATAATATATAAATAATTAATAAAAACATATATAAAATGAAATAAAATAAAGTAAAAGTGAAGTTAAAATTAGGAATTGACAATTAAGAATTGAAATATATTTAAATGAGCAAACTAGGAAACATTGATTATAACTATATTGAAAAGGCAGCTATTGTGATTGCACAGCATATTGCACAGATTGCGAACAAGAGGCATAACAGAGAGGGAGAAATATTATATAGAGAGAGAGAGAGACAAAGAGAAAGATGTGAGGGAGAGAGAGAGAGAGAGAGAGAGAAGAGAGAGAGAAAAGAGAGAGGGAGACAGAGAGAGAGAGAGAGAGAAGAGAGAGAGAGAGAGAAAAGAGAGAGGGGAGAGAGAGAGAGAGAGAGAGAGAGAGTCGTTTATTTGCCCAAAACTTTCACTAGCTGACCTGTTCCTCTTATTTGTTCTGCTTCTATTATAACCGACCTTTACATCAGGATGGACTTGCCCTTTAAAAGCCGTTGGGATGTATCATATAGAGTACCGAAGCTATGACATCATAACATTTTTTTTTAGAGAATTTCCCAATTTTTTTTCATTTTCCGAAAGAGCATAAAAATAACATCCAAATGTCGAAAGCCAATCGAATATGTTAAGTATTGGCTGAGATATGACCATCTGAATAAAAAGATTTCCTATAGGAGCTCAGTGTTATATTGATGTGGCTCGTAAAGTTATAAACCAGAGCAATATAACACTGAACTCCTATTATATAGGGAATCTTTTTATTCAGATGGTCATATCTCAGCCAATACTTAACATATTCAACTGGCTTTCAACATTTGGACTATATTTTTGATACTCTTTCGGAAAATGAAGGGGAAAAAATGGAGAAATTCTAAAAATAGATTTTTGATGACGTCATACGGGGGGGGGGGCATTGGAAATATTAGATAGACTGTCCCCTATCTCTCTCTCTCTCTCTCTCTCTCTCAATCATATGGGGTGGGTTATGTGCCCATGCAGAAGTAGCTACTCCTCAGACTGTAATACATGTCATGCAATCTGCACGCGTCTTACGTATATAGGCCTAATTTTGTCATTATAACAATTCACACAAAGTTATTTTAAGTAATTGAAAATTACCCCTAATAGTAGACATTCTGACAGGCTTACTCATTTGATGTATAGATAGAGATTTTGTTCATATATAAATGAGCCCACCAGAATCAATGTACACTCCTCAACGGGTATTGATTAACAAAAATTCAAATGCATTTACAAAAGAAATAACTTGGGGATTATTATGCCCAAGAAGTTTCTGACCATTAACCTATTTTTTTAATATGTGAACATGAAATTTCCAAACCACATATTAATATTATGTATAGAAAAGAAACCCCTCGTAATATTGAATTATTAAAGCAAAATTTAGCTGTAGAGGAATGAGTAGACGTATATAATGTAAATGATGTGAATATTGCCTATGAAAATTTTAATAATAAATTACAAAATTATTATGATAGAAATATTCCTCTAGCAAAAGTTAAACGTAAACATAATAAACCAAATAACCATTGGATAACGAAAGGTGTACTTAAATCAATACAAACTAGAAATCGTATGTATAAAACATATATACGTTATCCAACTGATGTAAATTTACAACTTATACAAAATTCCGTAACAAATTAACGGAACTAATTCGACTATCCCGGAATTTACACTTTTCAAATACATTAAAGAGATCTAGTTGTAACACTTTTGCCACTTGGAAAGTTATTAAAAACCTTTACCAAAAGATGAGCTTACCTTAATGTTATAATTGAAGACTCTAGTATTTATGCTAATCATTTTAATTCATTTAAATTCATTTTTCACTAAAATTGGGTCCCGACTTGCAAGTAAAATTGATAGTCCGGCCTAACATTCATTATAGTGACTTTTTATCAAGTCGAATCCAACAATCATTTTTTTAAAGTTCCACGAACCCAAATGAAATGAACGTTACTAAAACATTAATCATGTCTAAAGCTCAAGGTTGTGATAAAATTAGTACATCACTTTTAAAACAAATAATACATATTATTGCTCATCCACTAACCCATTAATCAGGCTTTATTGCAAGGTTTTTTTTCCAGATTTACTTAAGATAGCGGAGGTAATTCCGATCATTAAAAAAGACGACTCGCATGAAATTAGTTATTATCGTCCAATTCTCATTTAACCAATTTCTGAATTAATCTTAACATTGATAACATGCCAATCGAACAAAAAAGAAATCAACGTTTTTGGGAATATTTATTGATAAACATTTAACATGGGATGATCACTTACGTTATGTGACTTGTGTATAACCAAAAGTGTTGGAATCATAAATAAGTTGAAATTTCTTTTGCCCCATACTGCGTTATTTTTTATTGTACAACACACTAGTACTTCCATATTTAACATACTGTAATATTGATTGGGCAAATTGTGGTGTAACCAAACTTGGTTCGATTCTTTTATTACAAAAAAGGGCCCTGTGTATTTGCACTGGATCTCTTTTTTGTTTATAGCCCATACAGACCCATTATTTTAAGAGTTAAAATCATTAAAGGTAAAGACCAGTATTGGTAACGCCCCAATTTCAAAAAATGAAATGGAAGCTCTCATTACCAATCATGTGAAAGAATATGTTTTGACTAATACATGATAATAAAAAAATTGCCGGGAAACCGCCTACTAATTCATATATTTGGTAAATTTATTTCTCTCATGGTCGTGTGAGAGAGATAGGGTAGTCCCATATACATCTTTCTGTGTATAGTGCTTGTAACTTTACGAAGAATGGGCCAAATTTCTTATCATTTTGATGATTCCAGAACCTTGCAGATGCTAGATGCTAGATGATCAACCTTTTCTGATCGATTCCACAACGTTTCTTTCACAATGCAATCGCATGACCATTACTGGTCTTTACCTTTAAAAGTCACTGACTTAAATACTCTCCAAGTTGCAAGTTTTATGTTCAAATAAATGAATAAGCAACTGTCACCTTCATTCGATAATTTTTTAGTTCATAATAATACAATTCATTCTTATCCAACTCGTATTTCTGAGAACTTTCATTTAACTAACCCCAAATTATTGATTACACGCAAATTAATCAGACATCATGACCCCGATTTATGGAACTTTTTATCTATAATAATTAAATCATGTTCGACCCTTCATTCTTTTAAAGCGACATTAAAACGTCAAATGATATCATCATACAGCATTGTTTAGTAATTTAGTAATGTAAAATGTAAGTCATGAATCATGGTAAAACCAATATGAACATTTCAGACTTAAAACAAATGATGCAGCATACAAACTGTTGCATATCTATATCTTCTGATATACATATATTTTAAAAGAAAATCATTATTCAACAATCACTTGCCTTTTTCTAACGATAATTGAAGAAGTTTCATAATTATGTATGTAACATTGACATAAACACGTTTTCCCATATTTGGCGGGTTTTCTATACAATTGTGATTTTGCTCAAGATAAGGTCATATCTGGAAAAGGCCACAGGACGTATATATACACGTTTAATACTTTAATTCGAAATTAAATTAATTCAAGAGGCAGAAAAAAAGGCGGGAGCCGGTAAGCTTGTTTGGATAACCAAAACTTCTGCTTTGTTTACTCTTTACAGCCCCCACCCCGACTTTCTTTCTTGCCTAGGTACTTCGGTCACCCACTAGTGTATAGAGTTGCTGCTATTTGGACAGTGATCTATCGAATATTCTCAGAAGGAGAAATTAATTGCAGTCTTTTAAATCATATCAAAATATGTATGAACTAATCTTGGCTGATAGCATTTTTTCAGTATTTTGTCTAAAATATTAATTTGTCGCTATTGCATGAGGTCGTCGATTCGATGCTCCTACGGGTTGTAGATATAGAAACCCTTTTTGACTGGACATATATTTTTCCGTGATAATGCCGTATCTCTACTAAACTGAAATTCGAATAATTTATAGCATGTGGAACAATGCAATTTTCTTCTCCTTATCTCTTTCCCAGTCCTAAGTTATTACATTTTGTTCTCGCATTGCATGTGAAGATGGCGCGAAACCCTCTTAAGCGCCACCAGTAAATAGAAGTGTTTGCTATTGTGTTAAGAGTTGCCATGAGAATCCAACCTAATTTTGCACATGTAAAGAGAGATTGGTTTTTATTGTAATAAAACATTAAACAGGTGACATCTGGAAATGTGGATAGGAAAAAATTTGTTCCAAAAATGAAGGAGTACGTCTACAAAACTCGCATGTTCTCCTCTCTTCTTTTTCTCACCTGACTGTTGCCAAGCGGAGATTTTCTAGCAATGGCTCTGTATACTAGGATGTAGAATACTCCGGTGAAGATAACCGAAAAATTAACAATGAAAGCAAAACCGGGTATAAGGTGAGTCTAGAAGGAAAATGAAAACGCATGAAGCCCCGAGCATGGTCATCCAGGATAGGAGAGAGATCAAGATTCGACGAGACTTGGTGAGGATTCTACGGACACCAAATGGATCGAGCTTGAAGACAATGAACTGATCCAGAGCTACTAGAAGGACACTTCCTGAAGATACTATTTGCGAGGTATGAAAGACTGTATAAGCCGTGACATCAAGAAGCCTTTCCTGATCCTACATTAAACAAGGGAGAAATTGTCTGGGTTAGAAGTTGTTTTCACCCCAGGATCATGTTTTAAAAACATGTTTAGTTCAACCTTTATTGAATTCATACATTTTGTCAGTAACATTTTTTGAAAACACCAGCGTTTTGAAACATGATTTTGCTAAAAATCTCTTTTTTCTTGAATTGCTTAAACGTAACCGGGGATTAATATAATCTTCAACTGGGTTCGAGATTGGTTGACTTGATGCTTAATGAAGTGCATGCAATTTTAAACAAAATCAAATACATTATGGAGTTACATGATATTCTACAGGGCTTTGTACATAATATTTCTATACCAATACAGTCCAAACTGTTATTCGATATGGAAATAACGTACACCATGGAACAGATCATGTCTTGGCGGTGGAGCAAACTGCCTGTAACCATGGTTACCATTGGCATAGCGTGGACGCGGGGCCCCGGAAATGAGGAGAAGGAGGGGGAATTTAGTTTGATTTGGAAGCACACAAAAACCAGGTGAAAGGAATGCAGGGAAGGGTCTCCTTATTCTCCTTTCGTCTGTCTTTTCCCCCTCTCCCACTCATCTCTCTCTTTCTCTTCCTCTCTCTTTCTGTCGCCTTTTTTTTGGTGGTCATTCACCGTGCCCCAAATCTATGAAACTACTTTTAAATACTATAAATGATGTTTAAAAAGTATTAATTCGAATATCCAATTAACGTACCGGCAAATTGTTCAGGAGTACTATGCACCAAAACATGGCAGCAACATCTAACATGAAGTCGGCGAGAACAATGTTGAATGGGAAAATGTTCTGTTTCTCTCGAAATCGACGATGACATGCAATACTGAGCAAAGTAGTTATTGTGAAAACAATTCCAAATGCTGCTGCAATAGCTAAGATATTATAAAGTGTGATGCGTGCATTTTGGGGACAGTAATTCGTTAATAGAGAGTCTTGCCCAAAGTCAGTTAATGGCGTCGTGATGTCGTGAAAGGTCTCGTTAATTTCGAAATCCATTTTCTTCGCTGAATTTTGCTCAAATGAATCCTTGGTCTATAATTCATGAACTGCGGCAGAATGTTCACCACAGGTCAGTTAATATCGGAGTTCTTTTTCCCAATGGTATTCATAATAATATTGAATTCTACGTGTAGAATAAATATTTTAAAGCGCTCTTTTTATTTCACCAACCAAGATGGCGCCATTGATTTTCGTAAATTATTCTGATTTCAAGACAATAGTCGCCTAATTTCTGTTTTTTGTATCGCGTAGTGGCTTTTCAAGCATATTGAAAGGAACATTTTACTTTGTACATTTTTAGAAAAATCAAATTCCTACAATTTGTGTATACCTGTGATTAAGTTATAATACATTTCATGGGTGTCACGTTTGTAAATTTACAAGTTTTGCACTCTGGCATTCGCCTAGTTTTATACACTGTTGTCTACGAAAGGGAAAAAAAACGCTCAACCATATACGTATGATCAAGGGAGGTACGTTCGCCAACCTGAGATACTAAAGCCGACATAGGGCAGTAGTCCAAGTTGATAATTCAGCCCCATTCATTTTTTTTTCTCTTACCAGAATCGATAAATTGCTGGTCATGAGCAGGTAATTTGGAAAGATTCTAGAAATTGGAGGGGAGGAGGTCTCAGAGTTACGGTGAACAATGTACACGACTGGGCGATTTCCACTTACTGGCGATAATTCCCCTTGTCATAAAAATATGCCCCCGATCACCTTCTTCAGCGGACATCTTTAATAATCAGAAAAGGAAAAAAAAAACGGAAATTAAAATACAAAGAGAAAAAAGGAAAACGATAAAAACGAGAGAGAGAGAGAGAGAGAGAGAGAGGAGGGGGGGGGGGGATGAATACTAAACTCGTTTTGTCGCAGTATTTAAGCCGAGAGATTCGCTTTTGAATATTACATCACACCATTAAAAAAGATAATAACTTGTTTGTATTCAAAAACTTCTTTCGAACCGAAAAAAGTAATACTACATGAGTGGATCATACTGTAATGCTTGTTTTGCATAAAATGTTATGAACTATTGTAGACTCACACAAGAAATATTTACTTTGAAGGAGGACAAAAAATAACGAAGCTATGTTTAGTATACATTACAAAATCATCGATCCGGAAAGTATTTCACAACTAATTTCTTCATTGTACGGAAATTTTGGAATATATACATAGATGTGGAACTCAAAGAGCGTGCAGACTCTCGAGCTTTATCCATATTTTTATAGAAAAGTTTATCAGTGTGATGTTTCTGGACCTAGCTTTATTTCATTTTCATTTTTCAAGCCAGTTGTAAGAAGGAAATATTTACTAGTTAATGATGGAAACATACGTTTGGAAGGCCCCCGTTCGAGTTAAGAACTGGTTTCACATTTTGACGTCTTCCATGCGGGGGTCAGTGAAAGTTTGAGCACAATCCGATTAAAAAATAAATTATAATATTTAGAAATTGCGATCAATTAAATAAATACAAATTGAAAACTCTATGACGTATCTGGCGAGTTCCTCTCCCATTTCTTCTTTTATTTTCTTAATTATTGATAATGGAATATATTTATTTCATGCCGGGGTTGTATTAACATATTTTCCACAATTTTATTGAAGGTGCATGTACGATTTCAAATGTTCTTTACGATGATAACTGGATAGGACTACCCAGAGTGATTTGGTTGGACGGCTTAAACACAGACATTTTTTCGAAATGCCCCTCGAGAAGGAATGTGTTAATAAATGATCGACAATGGTTTCGGTTTGAACCCATGTCTCATTCATTTTGTCTTTGTTAACTTCCGTTTTGTATGAATAATTCTGGAGTGTGCAAACATCACAGTGAATGAAGTAATTTGCCATTCAAGTTGTTCAATGGGCAAACCATTTAATATCTATCAGTCGATTCCCGTCAATTCGTCTCACCAAAATAACATTCTATAGATTATGATCTTTTTCGTCGTCGCATATTTTTATTTAAAAAAAGTTTCATTCAAAATATCGGAGTGTTTCACCGTGAACAAGCTTTTCCCATCAGAGACTGAATACATCCTCTTTTCTATTTTGGCATGCCTTCTTACCATACTTACGTATTGTATAGACCTAAGATTTTAAAAGGTATTCAGAAGTTTAGAGCTTAACTGTTACATAATTTTTTTTCTCGATAGGTAGTATACAGATATCGACTGGCAGGGTGTGTAATATAACATTATTCGGACCGCTGAAGGGAGTTATATTTTCCGAACATGTTAAATTTTCCCGAGGGACAATATAGCTCCCTTCAGGTCCGAAGAATGTTGTATACCCCCTGCAAGTCAATATATTAGATAGCCTTGGTTTGAAAATTCATTGGGGGGGGGGTTCATTTTTTTCCCGAAATTTCTTTCATTTTTTTGACAAATAAAAATCAGAAAAAAAGTGAAAAGAAAACAATTGACGAAAAAAAAAATCAGAAAACTAAATTGGGGAAACAAAATTGAGAAAAAAATTGACGTAAAAAAACATTTCAAGAAAGAAAGAAAATCAGGAGAAACAAAATTCTCAGAAAAAAAACATTTTGAGGGAAAAAAAAAGAATGAAAAACAAATTGTAGGGAAAACAAAAAAATGCATACATTCCTAAGGAGGGCGACATGCATTGATTAAAAATATATTCATTTCACCAGCTGGTCAATATAACCATCGAAGGTTTCCGGTCAGGAAAATATAACAATAACCAGGGACCATGCAATAACGATACTCGCAATCGATATCATGGGACGAGCTCTGGACCAATCACATTTCAGTGTCCGTCTATTAGGCTATCTCATATATAGTGAAGTTCCTTTCTTATGACATATTCCAAAACAAAATAAACCGGGGAATATTCAAAGACTTTAAGTATTCGTATCATTCCACGGGAGGGAGACATACTATAATATGATATCAAACATTACCAAATAGATCTTTTATTTGTGAATTTCCAATCGATACAACCCACTTCCTCTAAATTATCCAAGTGTAGTGGACAAAATTCCACCTGAACAATAAAAAATAGAAATTGATAAAATGCCGATGTGAAGAATCAGACCTGCCATCGATTGCAGTAACCACTTTCAAAAGTGATAATTTAAAATCGCAGCGGGTAAGGAAGATCAGAATATGGAAGAATAAATGAAGGAGAAGTAGTCAACAGTAGAAGTAACAAACCGCAGAATTCTAAAAAATATATCTTTCTTTTTTGTCTTTCCATATGATATTTAACCCCCCCCCTCCACTTTCTCTCTTTCTCTTTCTCTCTCTCTCTCTCTCTCTCTCTCTCTCTCTTTGGTTCTATCAAATTCCTCACTCTCTCATTCTCTTTTTTTCTTTCTTTTCAAACCTCTCTCTCTCTCTCTCTCTGTTTTCAAACCTCTCTCTCCCTCCCTCTTTCGCCCTCCCCCTCTCTCTCCTTCTCTATCTGTCTTTTTCTCTCCACAGATCTAAGCATGCGTAAAGAACCAGCTTGCCTCCTCAAAGTGGAATCAATAATATTAGTAATAATAATATTAATAGGCATTTGTATCTAGACACAATTTGTTATCTCCCTAACATTCTTGAGAAAAAAAACATGACCTCGTGTAAACAAATTGGAGAGTCCTTTCCCTCCATAGAATAAATGTCTATTTTATTGAGCGATGGATCGTATTTTTCCTATTAATGTATTATCCTCCCTTCTCCTTAATCATTAGAACACTCCAAAAAAAAATATTATTACATTTTTTCAGCTATATTTACTGATGTACTTGGAAAACCATTAAAACCCTATTCACTTTAAGAACGATATATGCTTTAAAAAGACTGTTTGAGGATGCGAAGCCTACCCAGCAGTAAGAACACAGGCGAATCGATATTTAACAGACAAGGCATTATAAGCGCCAGCGGTGGACTGCGTTTGTCTTCAAGTCTGGAAGAAGAAGAAAAGAAAATCAAGGATTGTCCGGCCTTTAAAGGGGAGGAAGAGAAATAATGTCGACAATTCATGATAAGCACAGGAGTATTGTGGCATTTAGATACATTAGGAATGAGACTACGATCCCTTCAGGTATGTAAAATGGATCATCAGTTTCATCACCCATCACCCCTCGTTAACAAAAACGTTTAAGAAAGGAACAACAAACAAGGCGCATTTATACTGTCAAATACCACATTTTGAAAAGTCGCGATGATTCGCGCACCCGTTTACACTTGTGCGGAAACATCACCGACTGAAAAGCTCAGTGATGTTTTGGCGTGTTTTAGTTGGTAATGCGCATGCGCGGCACTCCTCCTCTTCCTGTGTTTTCTTATGTTATTCTTTGTTTTTCCTTCTATCACCTTCTCTTATGTTATTCTTTATCACTTCCTTCTATCACTTTCTCTTTCCGTCTTTCCTTATGTTATTCTTTGTTTCTTCCTTCTATCACTTTCTCTTTCTGTGTTTCCTTATGTTATTCTTTGTTTTTTATCATTCTATCACTTCCTCTTTCTGAGTTTCCTTATGTTGGTCTTTTTTATTCCTTCTATCACCTTCTCTTATGTTATTCTTTGTTTACATCGTTCCATCATTTTCTTCAAGGACGACAGCTAGCTCCGCTCCTAAAGTCACGTGACCAAACATCGCGATATTACAACTGCGAGCGTTTATACTTGCCAAACACGCCAAAACACGCCAAAGACAGTGTAAATGAGTGACATTGAGTGTATGAAGAACGGCGCTTCTACAATACAAAAGTCTTCAGGCGATCTGTATAATCTAGAGTCCTGGACTCCTGGCAACCCCTCCCCCTCATCTAATTACGTGCACTAGCTCTGGTCTGTATTATCTTTTAATTGAAAACAAGACAATCGAACAAACAGAAGTCCGCAGGGGCATTTACACTGTCTTCCAAACACGCCAAAAAATGCCAAACCGGAACCTGACCGCGATGTTACTAAGGGCAACTACGCTTTACCGGCAGAAATTCCAAGCCCGAAACATTCCAAATTTAAGTGTGATCTTTTGGCGTGTTTTGGCGTGTTTGGCAAGTATAAACGCTCGCAGTTGTAACATCGTGTGTTAGGTCACGTGACTTTAGGAGCGAAGCTAGCTGCCGTCCTTGAAAAAAAATGATAGAACGATGTAAACAAAGAATAACATCAGAGAAGGTGATAGAAGGAAGACACAAAGAATAACATAAGGAAACACAGAAAGAGGAAGTGATAGAATGATAAAAAACAAAGAACAACATAAGAGAAGGTGATAGAAGGAAGAAACAAAGAGGAACATAAGGAAACACAAAAAGAGAAAGTGATAGAAGGAAGAAACAAAGAATAACATAAGGAAACACAGAAAGAGGAAGTGACAGAAGGAAGAAACAAAGAATAACCAAAGGGGGGTTGAACCCCCCCTTTGGTATTTTTATGGGTCTAAACTCCCCTAAAAAAAACCTAACCCCCCCCCTTTGGTTTTTTTTTTTTTAATTATTAAAAAAAAAAAAAAATTATACCCATGGCTGACCTAACAAAGGTGACCTTACCCCCCCCCCCCAACGGAGCAAAATGCCAAATTTAAAAGTGTCCTCTTACCCCCCCCTCCCCCCCCCCCCCGCTTATTCAGCAGTACTCGTTATGTCTTTGTTTCTCGCTAAATATCCTCTTTTCTTTCGTGATGTATTTCCTTGTGTTTTCTTTCAATCTATCCTTCAGTTCTCCTTTGTTATGTATTTATTTTGTTCTCCTTTATTCTATCCTCTTTCTCAATTCTAAATTGGCTCCAGTTCTACGGCAAGTGTTTTTGATGATTTTCGATTCTGGTTTGGTACCCAATACTTGGAGAAAAAAATCTTCAATCGTTCCAGTTCCAAAAATTACAAAGGCAAATGAACTAAATGATTTTCGCCCTGTAGCTTTGACATCGAATATTATGAAGTGTTTTGAGAGATTGATGTTGACATATTTGTTGAAACAAACTAAAGAATTCATGGATCCTTTTCAATTTGCGTACAGACCGAACAGGAGTGTGGAGGATGCCGTTCTTGTGTATTTGCATAAAATATATGAGCATTTGGATAAACCAAAGACCTATGCTCGGTCGCTTTTCTTGGACTTTAGTAGTGCTTTTAATACTATTGCACCTCACTGTCTGGCTCGTAAGCTGATAAGAATGAATGTAGACCTTAGATTGATTAGATGCATTCACAACTTCTTGATAGGTCGAACACAGTGCGTAAAGGCGGGTGGTCATCAGTCATCTACGGTGACTACATACATAGGTGCCCCTCAGGTGTGTGTCCTATCCCCGGTTTTGTTTTCACTATATACAAGTGATTGTGTAAGCTCAACTTCTTGCTGTAGCATACTCAAATATGCTGATGACACCGTAATTGTTGCTCTTTTGTCTGATCAGGCGAATGATTATTTCTCACAGGTAGACGAATTCATTCGCTGGTGTGATGACCAAAACCAAAGAAATGGTAATCGACTTCCGTCGAAAAGATACAGACCACGAGAGTGTGATCATTCATAATGAGGCGATTGAACAGGTTGGAAACTATAAGTATCTTGGAACTGTCTTAAATGACAAATTATCATGGAGGGATAACACACAATCGGTGTATATAAGAAAGCTAACAAGAGGTTGTTTTTTCTGCGTAAGTTGAAAAGTTTCCACATAGATGCAACTATCCTGACCCTGTTCTACAATTCAATAATAAAGAGTGTCCTGCTTTTCAATATTATATGTTCATTTGGCAATCTCTCAAAACAGGACAAGAAGAAATTGGAAAGGCCACGTAAAATAGCACAACGCATAATTGGGGTAGAATTAGCTTCTGTCGAGTCTCATTGTACTGAGCAAATTGTTGATAAGGTCTGTGCAATCATGAAAGACAATACCCATCCACTTCATTTATTTTATTAATTTAATCGTTCTGGTATCCTACTTCGCCCCACCCCAACCCGGCTTTCACGATTCAGATATTTATTTGTACCCGACTCTGTTCATAAATTCAACTCACAGGTTAAACGTTAAACTTCTGCGTCGGAAATTAATTGTATGATTTGAAATACCAATGACCAAGGCTTAATTCTGAAACTCATCATTTGAAGTACATTGTACCAACGACCATTTTTCGCGCTTTATTATCTTTTGCATGTATTTGTTCCTTATTTCATCTATTTCATTCTATAAACGTGATGTATTTATTTCTGGTAATTATGTATTTTGTTGAATATGACTGTAACGCCAGTGGAAAACAATTTTCTATGTAACTTGTTTGCAAAGACCAAATAAAATATCATGTATCTTGTTTCTTGTATCATGTATCTTGTTTCTTGTATCATGTATCTTGTTTCTTGTATTCGTTTCATGTATTTCTTTGTTTCTCCTTCTATCTTTCCTTTTCTCCTTCTTTATGTGCTTTGTTTTTCCTTCGTCTATATTATACTATAATCCTCTAATTAATAGCTCTTCCGTCACGTATTTCTATGTTTTTCCTTCGACTCATCCTCTTCTCTTTCCTTATGTATTTCCTTGTTTTTCCTTCTCCATATCCTCTTCACTCCGGTCAGGGTATGTGAGTTAAACACCTCCCTGCTCCGGTTTTCACTATCCTTCTTCCCTTTTTTAACATCTTCACTTCCCTGTGTGTACGTGCTTGCACATGTAGTGCGCTGACGACTTAGACTCTTTCACCAGAGCACTTGTAGGATTTTTTTTTCTCGCGAAAATGGCTAAACAGCTGTTGTGTAAAAAAAAAATATGCGCATCCCGCCACCACGACCACCAACATCCCACCATGCATGAGCTTTGGAAGTGCACATTTGGGTTTCATTTTTTGAACGTCAGCCGACACCAAAGATTGATTAATCTTTTAATTGTCACTCTAAACCTCCCCCAGTTCAGCATATAGGATAAACGACCCTGAAATAATCTTGCATTCCAAAAATGTACTACAAAATACAGATTGCAAAGACGTTTGGGATTTTGATGACCGTAACGAAGGTTATATTACTTAACGAATTAGGTTTTAAAAAAAGAAGAAGAAGATGATAAAAGATATAAGGGAACCTTTTGAATTGATTTTATACAGTTGCCAATTCTGGTCCGGGACCCATTTCACCAAGCCTTTTTTTCAATGACAAACGACCAAAAAAAAAAAAAAATCAGTGACAAATCTGCCGATAACCAATCAGACGCAAGGATTTCGCTAGCTTATAACACAAACTGTCCTTTGTTACTGATGAAAAGTTTGTGAAATGGGGCCCAGGATTCTGAAAATATGCACCACCCTTTCTCATAGGAGAATATTTTGCCCTGGCTGTACATAATTATATTGTAAAAAACTTCCACGAGATCATCGTAAACTAAAGAGGGGGATGGGGAGGGGAAGGGGAGGAGGGGGGGGGGGGGGGATCTTGTGTACCTCCTGTTTCGGTTTACAATAAACATCCACACCGTAATTGCTTTATGAATAAATATTTGGTTTAACTGTTTTGTTTTTCTTGTATGCATATTAGTTGCTTTTCCCCCTGAAGTAATTTGAATTGAATTGTTAGAGAATGCATTTCGCAATAATGTTTGTAATATATATTCTTTTTGTAATTGTTGTCACGTATATTTTAGTTTTTTTGAATATGTTTTAATATTGTTAATACAACAAAACTACGTTTTTAATGTTGCACGCCCCCACACCAACAACAACAAAGAAATATGTGTGCACTATGTGAATGGATTTGAAAATGGGCACCATACACGATAAAAATAAAGGTAATTATAATTTTATTGAAACACAATTACTAATATTATGCACAGGGACTGCATATCCCCTCATTATAATATAATAATATATAATAATAATAATAATCTTTTAAAGTCCACTCCAAATTTTATTAAACCGAAACGGAAATTCTTTTTTGCCCAATTGATCGTGAGCCCGGCAGCCACTGAGCAGCGCCAGATCGACGTTGCTCTATCCCTTATTGTTGAACGCCAAGAATATTTTAGACGGCTCATATCTACGACTAAAGATGTATCAATTATCTCCCTGGTATGACCCAAAGACAGGGATTTATAGATTGCGATCTTTTTATGGGGGATTAAATTCTCGTGGATATGACCTTTAAAAGACGAGCTAATAACAACAAATATCAGTCATTTTCTAATCCGTCGGCTTGGAGGTTTCTTAATGACGTCTGTTGTTACTGGTTAGCAGTTATTGGCTTCTCATCTCTACACTGTTATCACTATTCATAATTTGTTAAAATACATGTATGTTTTTTATTGGCATGGTGATTAGAGTCTAGTATATATATAGAGGTTAGATTATTAGAGAAAGTGTAGGAAGAGGACGAGGATGATGATGATGATGATGAAGATAATGATGATAATAGTGATGATGATGATGATGAAGATAATGATGATAATAGTGATGATGATGATGATGATAATTTTAATAATAATGATAACAATGATGATGATGATGATGATAATGAAAATGATAATAATAATTAAAAAGAAAAACAAAAAAAGTTTTGGTGCCCCCCCCCCCACAACAAAAAAGGTGAGAAAGAGCAGAAAAGGAAGAAGAAGAAGAAGAAGAAGAAGAAGAAGAAGAAGAAGAGAAGAAAAAGAGGAAAGAGGAAGAATAAGAAGTAAAAGAAGAAAAAGAAGAAGACGAAAAAGAAGAGAAAAGACCCACCCCCCAACAAAAAGAAGACAAAATAAGGGGGAAAAAATTGGAAAGAAAATCAATAGATTGAAAGACGTGTGTGGGTCATTTCATACCAGTCTATTTCCCAGGAAGAAGATTATAAATTAAAATGTCATTGAACAGGAATAAAGTCGGTAATAAAGTCGGCATGAAAACTATAACACTAAGAAGTAGAAACGGGGGAAAAGGGATGATGATGCTGATGCGGAATAAACCGGATGATAAATATGAATAGCTGAGGAAGAAAGATGTGGGAGGAAGACGATGATTAAGAGGATGAAAGGGACAGAATAACTTGACTATAAACAAACATAAGATGAAGCAGAATAAGTAAATGGTAAACAGACATGATCAACAGGATAAATAATAAGAAAGTTTTGTGTCCCAAAAGGTATGAAATAAACAAAACAATGATTAAAACGATCGCAACTACTTTCAAAAAAATAAATTCAAACGTAATTTCCATAGTCTTGTACGTCATCTATTAAAGGGATAGTTGAGTTCTGTTGCAGAGGGCGCTACACAAAATAATTTTTTTTGGTGAGATAATGAAAAACAGAGTGTCAAATTGGAAAGAACATAATATTTAAATGACAAAATCATCTTTGTTTGATCAAAATCGGTTCAGAGACGGCTGAAATATAACGATTTCTAATCCTTGTGTACCACCACAAATATTTTGAACAATTTCGAACAATTTGAAAAAAACCGTTAAAAAAAAACGAAATAACGCATTTTACGTCGTATTCCAGCCAATGCCGATTTTTTTGTTTTTGTTGTTGGCATTTTCGTGTTGCTTATATTACGCACAACCAGCCGGATCATGCATTGTTATTTTTAATTAAATAATTAATTACCGTCACCGTGTTTTTTTTTAAAGTGGAGCTGAATATTGGTATGCTCGTATTGGCTAAATTTCACACATTTTGGGGTCTAAAATTACCTTCATAGCAATTTTAGGTTTTAAAAGGGCACTAGAAATGTCATAGATAAGAATAAGAGCAATAACTATGCACTTTGAAGGCATTTGCGGTCTGAAAACAGAACTCAACTATCCCTTTAATACTCTATGTGTGAACATGACAATAACATATTACGTTACGGATCACGATCTCTATGGGATATATACCAGGGTGTTGAAGTGGATTTTGAGTTGATTTTCGAAAATATTTGCTGATTATTTTTTGTTTATCGTGTTTATTGATAAAAATCACGCATGGCATTATTTTACTCGTAAAGTTCATCATCTAATTCTCAAGCAAAAGGGGCTTACAAATTATACAGGCCTAAATCCATATTCGATGCATATTGCCCATCTTATTATTTTTTTTGACAGCCTGTAGAAGAAGTAAGTCAGGAAAGACCCTTATTTCAAAGCCAGTTAATTAAGAAACTAGAAAGTTATCAAGTTCATATGTTGAAAGTGTGATTTTGATCTCACTTGACGTCAAGAAAACTTATTTTTATCCTGTCACGCGAGTCACGCCAATAAAATCAGGTTTTCAATTTAAATAAATATATGTCAAGTCTTGTTTCCATGCTTGAATTATTATTGTACTACTGTATAACTCTCACAAAATGAGGTGTAGTTGATAATTGATATGCTGTTGATATGGGTGTGCCTTTTATTGTTAAAGGGATCCGGTAACTTTGTCTCAGATTTTGAAACAAAATTCTGGATTTAGCTCATGCTGCAATGATAATTATAAACCTTTAGGTCAGTCAGGAACCCCATGAATTTTACAAGCCGATCGCCTGTCTGATTATCAAGATATTTATGATTGGAATTACAAATTTTGAAAACCGTTTGCCAAACGGTTTTCATAACACTACAGTCTATTAGGGAAAACGAGTATCATGGTAAAACCGGTCACTCAAAGATTTTTTACTTTTCTGAGGCACTTCTTGATCATTTTGAAGCGCAATTGATTTTAGGGCTTCAATATTACACCAATATTACACCATATCACAGACACTGATAACATGTAGGGCCGTGTATCTCATATTTTACATTGTTAAACGATCCCTTTAAAGTGACTCGGTAACATTGTTGAAGGTTGATGAAAAAATTGCTTAATATTTGTATAAAATGTTACTTACTATTCCTTCTACTGTACTAACCCTCTGACATGCAAAAAATCCTGAAAAAATTCTCAAACCACGAAGATATCAATGGTTTTCTTTGAAGGAGTCGATGTACGACACCCTCTAACAGTGATTAACAGTAAATTCTCCCAACCATTCAATTTCCCAACCGTTTTTCCATGAACAAAAGACATAAAACAGGCCATAAAAAATATGTTAACACTTAAATGTCTAGAATGGAATGTAAAGCCATTTTATTGCCTTGTGACGATTTCGATTCACCTAAAATGTAATTAAATTGTAATAATATAGTTGGGAGAATTACGGAATCGATCAGATCAGTTTTTCTCAATTTGTACCATGAATAATGGTCCGTTTTCACTCAAATTTCCAGATTATCTTTAATTGTACATCTAGCATTGAAGTCACTACCTTAGCACCATTATTTCTCATCTGAACAATGTTACTAAGTCCCTTTAATGTCACGCCGTCACACTGGAATGGCTAACACGGGGGATATTTATTAATTATAAAAAAGGGGGGGGGGGCGGACCGCGCAACCCACGTGGCTTACATTAAGAACATAAATGTGCCCGAGTATTTACTGGGTGATAGGCTATTTTGTTTTTGCTTGTCAGAGCCCCTTCCCTGCAGACACAAAATAAGCCTGAAAATGATAATATAATTTCTTTTCTTTGCTTGCTTGCTTGCCAGGTTTTTTTCTGAATTCTGCCCCTCCCCCCTTTACCAAATCCCTGATCCGCCCCATAACATATGTAACAGAAGGAGGCGGATAGTGTTAGTAACAAGCCAAAATAGAAAAGGGAAGTAGGAAGCTAGTCATGATGAAACATTCACAAACAGTGGTGATGAGCTGTTAAATCACATCAAGATCAATTGAATCGTGTAATCATTGACTGAGGGCTGGACAAAAAAAGGTTTCATGAATCTTTCAGTGCCCTTTGAAAAGTCGCCTTATTTAGAGACGGATCCAGGTATATTTTGTAAAGCCGGCAAGGGGGTGGGGGGGGGGGCACAATCCTGAAAGCGCTGGCAAAGAAGAACACATGCTTTATTTGTCTAAGGTAGAAACACACGGGCGGGAGAATTTTGTGTAATTAATAAAACGTCAGGCAGATTTAGAACGGTAACACCCCCTCCTTCATAGCCACTGATCTTTGCAAGAATTTTACTGGCTTCAGGTCCTGATGCTGGTTTTTAAAGCACTCCGGAACGCCGCTCCCGATTATATCTTCTTGCCGTAAAGCAGTGTCATTATCCTCTTCGTTTTTCTGCATCCACTGTGATTGTAGTCCCTCCCACTACGGCGATTGCCCAGTGACATTAGAAACATAAATTGTCTTTAACAAGAATCAATCGGCTTCATTTTACCCAGAGCTACTAGGAAACCTAATGTTTCATGTATAATATTGTTCTTAATGTTTTTTGTTAAAGTAGTCCTGAAGTATTATCATTTTATTACCTTGAAGCCCCTTAAGTAGTGTCACATAAACAAGTGTGCAGTACAAATACTTATTATTATAACTATTACAATTATTTTTATTATTATTGTTTTGTTTTATTATTATTATTATCATTATTCGAAGCAATGTTTGTATTATCCATTTCTCGTTCACCTTAATTGTGACTTCAGTAGCTGACGCAGTAATACGAGTCATCACAACTAGTAGCTGACGCAGTAATACACGTCATCACAATTAGTAGCTGACGCAGTAATACGCGTCAGCACAATTATGACGCCTCGGGTGTTATGGACATTTAATACGGATTAACAGTGCGTTGAATTATTTAGGAATGTACTAATTACCTTCAAATGATTGAAGAATGCAGATAATAGCGCAACCGTAATGACGCATCATGTGCAAGCGACGTTATACAATTTGAAAGTGCCTTTAATGTGGATGAAGTAGGGAGCAGGTTGATTGGAATATATAGATAAGTAATCAAAATTAAATTATACAGTTCCGACGCCCACTTTAATACGTTTGTGGGTTTTCTTTGATACATTTGTTAATACTGTCTGTTCAGTTTCCTGTTTTCTTCATTGATATAGCAACCCTTCTTCCCCCTCTCCCTCTTTCTCTCATGTCCTTATGTCCATTTGTTGCCTCGTTTCCCTCTGTCTCACTCCCCCGATAGAATATGCCTCCATCTCCACCTCTCCCCCCTCTTTTTCTCCCTCCCTCTCTCTCTCTCTTTCTCCCTCTCTTTCTCTCTTTCTCTATCTCTCTCTCTTCTTCCCTCTCTTTCTCCCTCTTTTTTTCTCTTTCTCTATCTCTCACTCTTTCTCTCTCTCTCTCTCTCCCTCTCTCTCTCTCCCCTCTCATTCTCTCTTTCTATCTCTCGCTCTTTCTATCTTTCTCTATCTTTCTCTCTCTGTTTCTAGTCCTCTCTCCTTTTCTCTCTCTGCTTTCCTTCCTTCCCATTCTCTATCCGATCATGGACCTACTATTTTTATTGCTCGCTATAAAGCTATATAGCCACAAATGAAAAGCTGACTATTTTCCTAAGGACATTTCCCCTCATTTCCCAAGGATTGTCACCATTAAACCTTTGTTCTTTTTTTCCCCGCATGACTTTAGATTTTTATCTATATTAGCTTGTTCTCAATTTCTTTCTTCGAACGGAATAATACCCTGTGTGGGCACACAGTCATAGACACTATTTATTTTTTTCTACACGTAACACCTTTATCTCTCTCCCCCACAACACTCAGAATAGCTTTATCAAATTCTTGTTATGATATGAATATTATGACCCGATATTTTTACCCTTGAAATGCCGGCAATACTTTCTCCCTCTGGACGTAAATCAGCTAGAAGAACAACAAGGTGCAATATTTATTTCTCTTGATATATTTTTAATTTTCCCATGGGATGTGTTATCAAATTTCTTCATGTACCTTTGAATTTTTGTTTTCCTTCTCAAAAAAATACAAGAAATCTAAATATAAAGTGTGTTCGCAAATTTCAGCCTTGGGGCTGCGATATCTGAAGCTCTCCCTGGAATTCTTGCTTCTTGTTATGTGTGATTTTGGTTGCAAAGAGAATGTGAAAAATAATTATTTTGAATAACTATAAACTTCAAAATGAACATGTGAAAGCTGACATAAGAGAGAGAGAGAGAGAAAAATAATTATTTTGAATAACTATAAACTTCAAAATGAACAAAGGGGACATTTCGTTACGAATGACCACATTTTAACAGCCAAAATGTAGATGATTCGGTAACTAAATACATGAATATACTCTATTGCGCTTAATACAAGGTATCATAATTACTCTGGTTGTAGCTGAGCTGCCCCGATAAGGCGCTAAAGCATTCCAAGGGTTTGCATTCCTGCCAGGTATCCATTTCCATCACCTGGGTAGAGTGTGGCAAATGTAGATCAATGTCTTGCCAACGGACAGAGTGCCGCGGCGGGATTCGAACAGCGGACTTTGTGATCGACAGTCCGGTGACGTATCCACTCGACCACGACACCTGTACTTAATGTAATGTACCGAAACATGTAATTAGTCAACCACAAAGCCATGGGTATGCAAAGCCAAACATAGTGACATTCGATTTAAATATATGTTTAAATGTACATCCGGACTTCGCCTCTAGAGATAATTGGAGGAGGGAGCAGGAGCGTTTCTAGAATAATATTGTATTTATTTATACATATATTTGTTATTGTTGGGGAGGGGTCCGGGGTTCGGGGACGCTTGGGGGATCTTGCATTTATTTTTACATGTGCCTCACGATTGAGGCACATCACGGGGTCTGAAGAAACGCAATCGGAAGGAAGGGGGCCGGGGACTATGAAATAAAAACACAAATCTTAGATGCGGAATAGACATTTTCTATTTGAGTAAATAATTACGATGCTCACAGGTATGCTGCTGACTTCCTTTTGATTTCCAGAAATACAAAAAGTTCTATAGTATAAGCATGCAGAGCCATCCCACGGCCACTGTTGCAGAAAACAAAACAAAACATTAACTGAAGCTTAGGAATGCATATTTAACTTGATATACCTTAAAGTTTGACGCTGCTTCGACTGGAATTATTTTACAATCAAGATTGTAAAATAAGCTTTACATTCTATCTTTTACGTCATTAGCCTGCAGCTGAGGAATATGCAAAGCTCTTTAGCGGTACCGAAAAGAAAAAAGAGAGCGAGAGACAATGAGAAAGAGAATAATAAACAGACAGAAAAGAAAACCTCTCAAGAGAGAGAGAGATACACATTTTTAAAAAAATGGTAGAAAGAATGAAGGAAAGAACAGTGAGTGAAGACAGATATTATCACAGAATGGAAAAAGAAGTTGAGAGTGAAAGAGGATGGGATACATATTTGAAGAGCTTAATTCCAAAAGGAGCTAAATCCACTTTTTATGAAAAATGAGTTATTGATATCAGACCATTGTTCACTGAAGTACCCGTCTTTCAACACAATTATTATTAACCTAAATTTTGGGAGCAATTACTGAATGAAAAATGCACCTTCTAATATCACTTTTCCTTAGACGACTGTGCAAAATCTGGTAAACAATTTATTTTTTCTCCAAAATTACAAAAATGCTTCTTTTGGAATTAAACTCTTCATTTGTAGATAGTGAGATAGATAGAGAGAGAAGAAGAATTTAGGATAGAAGGATACCAAATAGCCCGCGCATGCGTCTTGGGTGACACACAATTTTTGCTTCGTATAACATGGAACGCTGACACCTGAAACCGCAATCAGGGTCGATTCTTCACTCTAGACAACAGGTGGACGAAACATTTCGGATTTCGACGAGAATCTTCTATTATCTACTTTCATTTCTTTAATTTTTTAAAGATATTAATCAAAACTTTTGAATTTCCACCCGTGCATCTCGGCTTCATCGGGGTAAGTCACGCTTTCTGAATTACTCATCTCCCTTACTTGTCATTGGTGAATAAAAAGACTAGCTGGTAACCTTGTCATTCTTCGCGCAGTGCATTATCAAATTCCTTTTATAAAGGTAATACAAAGTTTTGGTATGGGGTCGTGAATTTGGTTCAAATGAACAAATCGGAAGCATATGCGATCCTACGATATTCAGTGATCGTTGTCGCGGTTGAAATCGAGTTTAAGGTTATGAAATTGTAAATAATAAACTCTTTATGTTGTATAGCTCCCTCTCAAGGTCAAGATATTAATTAAGCTATAAAACAACGTTTCTTTACTAAAATCGACCGATTAGCTATTCTGGTTTCGAAATTATATATCACATCTACAGATTCTGAGATTTTCATGGTCGCAGCTACCTCGTCCGTAGGGCGCTATTTGAAATTTATCAAACATTTACCGGGAGCACCGGTAAATTTTTATATTCATTTTTTTTTCTCGAAAGCAGAAGTGTTTTAGGGGCTAAATTTTCTAGTGCTTATAATTCATCCACAGGGGCATCCAAATGTATCAAAATCGTAAAGCATCACTATCCACCCAATTTTCAAAATTTCCCAAATCTTTGTATTACCTTTAAAGTCTGTTATTTCGGGTCACCTTATCTTACAGAAACCTTTGCAACCAGAGTCATTTTATAGGAGTAGACAGAGAACTGATTACGACCATGAAGAGCTTCCATCCTTCCCCGGGTTTCCTGTCCCATTACATTAGATTCTTTTGAAAAAGGATACACTCTTAGTACGTGAAGGTTTCAAGGATATTAGGGACTTTTAGATTTGCACGACGAGAACGTGGATTGCTACGATCGACGTCCTTTTAATGCACTGCCTTGAATGGACGTCACACGTATCAGTCCACGCAAATCTAAAAGTCTGTAATGATTCATGTGTACGACGGTGCATTGTATCTCTTTTCTTCAATGAAACTTTGCCTGTAAAACATTGATATTCCATTTATTGTTAGCGTTTTTTAATATAGATTTCAAATTAAGGAAGCATTACGATAAGTATCCAATTCGGTTCAAGTCATTTCAATTAAAAAGTTAGAATGGGATACACAACCAAGCTATTGGTGTGTTGGCTCAGTCAGTAGAGCGTCCGCCTCAACCGGGAGGTCGTGGGTTCGATCGAACCCCGGGCTGCTGCTACCTTGTTTGGTGTTCAACAATAAGGGATAGAGCAACGTCGATCTGGCACTGTTCAGTGGCTGCCGGGCTCACGATCAATTGTGCACAAAGAATTTCCATTTTCGGTTTAATTTGATAACATTAGGAGTGGATTTTAAAAGAGTTTTATTATTTTTATTATTATCATTTTAAAGAAAATGAAATATCAAACAGGATCTTCAAAAATGTACACCATTGTCAAGTTTGATTGAGAAAAACAAACATTCTTTTTATATTGTATAATAAACAAAATATTATTTGAAAAAATATTTTCAATTCTGCTCCGTTGTAATTAGAAAAAATGATAACTTGCGACAATCCAGATTACTTAAATCTCCTTTTGAATGAATCATTTTCAATTTTAATTATGAAACAAAAATCTATCTCTCCGTATTGTGTAATAAGAAAACTGTGATAAAAGAAATGTTTGCAATTCTGCCTCCATTGTAAATAGAAAAATGATACCTGGCGACAATCCGGACTACTTGAATCTCCTTTGGAATGAACAATTTTCAACTTTGATTGAAGAAAAAAATATCTATTTCTCTGTATTTTGTAATAAACAAACTGTGATAAAACAAATGTTTTCTATTCTGCCTACATTGTAATTAGAAAAAATGATACCTTGCAACAATCCAGATTACTTAAATCTCCGTTGGAATGAATAATTTTAAATTTTGATTGTAGAAAAAAATATACTTCTCTGTATTGTGTCTTAAACAAACTGTGATAAAACTAATGTGTTCAATTTTGCTCCGTTGTAATTACAAAAAATGATACCTTGCAACAATCCAAGATTACTTAAATCTCCTTTGGAATGAACAATTGTATCCAAAACAAGTCTGTAGGTGTATCTCCATGCATACCATTAAGCCCATCTAACAGTATCATAAGATAAAATCAAATTTTAACAATCAATGCATATTATTAAGAAGTAGGCGTTTTGCATTTTCTTTCTAATACGTAGATAAAAGTACTGGAATAGGAATTTAAAAACAAAGTTGAGTGTTGTTTATGTAATCACAGATTGAAATCGTCGATCATGTAGTGAAGAATAATTGTGTATATTGTGAGCTTTTGGAAACGTAAAGTCACAACAAACTGACGCATTTTGCAAAGATTTTTTGTTGGCTTGCAGTCAGTGAATAAAGATCGTGTCCTCGATCTTGTAATTTATAAAAACTGACCCATCTTGTTGAAAAATCACTTACAGCATGTAATACCGCACTCAGACACGGGTATAAATCTATACATTATACGGCATCAGGATTTTATCCCAAGTTTAACATATTTAGAATACGAGGTCATGTCAAATTTAATTTCTATTATGCGACAGTGATTGTATATGGTTACCTTTTTGATAGAACTAAAAAATCGCAAAAAGAAAGAGAAATGTCACAATTGATTTCTCACCTCGATCGAAACCCAAAGTTTTCTATAGGCTCTTGAAGATAAAATGTAGATGTTGAAAGGAATCTAAATGCATTATTTATCAAAAATGATTACGATGATAGTGTGATGTGGTAGGATTTGTTTGGAAAAAACATTCCAATTAACTTTACATTCTTATTGGTTAGAGGTATTGAAAAAAACAGTATCATAATAAGTCATTTATCGTGTGTGACGTCAATGTAATGTTGTTTTTCTGTTACGTTTTCAATTTATTTTTCATTTTAAAGAGAAAGTTCTGGAAAGAGATGAAGAAAAAAAAAATATGTGAGCGTTATCATTGTATTATTAAAGTGTGAAAGAACATCAGGAAAAAGAGGTCACTGGAAAGCAAGGCTCTTCAAATGCCTTAATATTCTAAATATGGCATGTAACATCCTAAAAATCGGGACGGATTTTTATGCCACATGTTCGTGTAGCCCCATATCTTTCTGTGTACAGTGCTTGTAACTTTACCAAGACTGGGTCAAGTTTCTTATCGTTTTGATGATTCCAGAACCTTGCCCTACACACCAATACTTATATGCTAGATGATCAACCTTTTCTGTTCGATTCCACAACGTTTCTTTCATAATGCAATCTCATGACCAAATCTCAACTTTATCTTTAATTCCTAATGAGTACATTTATTCTTGCAAGAATAGTCTCACTGTAAGATGTGTTTTCTTGTGACATCAAAATTGTAGTGTGTAAACAGTTACGTCAGGCGCTTATACACCACAAAAACATATTGAAAAGGAATGAACAGTAATACAAATTATGCAGCACTTTTATAGCACAAATTGAATTTCGAGAGCGCCTGGCGTAACTGTTTACACACTAGAATTTTGACGTCACAAGAAAACGAACCTTACAGTGAGATTATTATTGCAAGAATAATGTAATCGTAACGAATTAAAATGAAAAGTAATTGTGAAACGTAATAGAAAAAACAACATTAAGAAATCGTTTGTAATGACTTATCTTGAAGAGTGTTTTATAAAATTTTTGAGGCAAGTTTATAAGATAAGACCAGAAGCTTGCAGGCTGTTCAAAAATTCATTTGATTCAGATGAATTAAATTCAAACCCAAAAAGCTTATACTTATCGAATCACTTAAAAGAAGGATTCCTAAAGCATAGATCAGATTTTTTTTGTAGGATTTTAGAATTAAGTAACACATGCATGATTGCTGTGAGTGACATTCCTAGATCAGCCCAAATATGGTTCAAGGAGATTTGTTTTCATTTTAAATGTGTTTTTGTCTGTTGGAACAAAGTTATGAATAAGATATCCAAGACGGTATATTAGATACTATTTGCTTCGAAATAGTTATTGTGTAGGTCACCGAGTATGTAGATCATTTAAACGAAGCTACAGAAGTTGGATATAATCTTTGTATTGGCCTGTACATGGTATAACATCGCGGGAAAGGGCGTCTGGCAGAAAAAAAAACACCGACCTGACGGTATAGTCCTAGATAATAATGTGCTATAAAAAGCAAGATGATAATCATTATTTTGATTGATGACAGAGACTGGCTTGAAATTGTGGTAGTTAAAAGGCAGGTGATCCAATGGCGTAGTGTGGGTCCATCCATTAAGGGGGCAGTGCAGCGATTGGAGGAGGAGGTGGGGGGGGGGGGGGAGGCACCTGTCTTACTCGGGAGATGAAATTTGCATTCACAAGGCCGATGAAAAGAGGAGGGTGCACGATGTGATTCAGGTGTCCTTTTTTCTCTTTCTTTTCCCCTTCATCTTTCCCCTCTCTCTCTTTTCTTATTTAATTTGTTTTCACCACTCGATTGGGGACACGGTGGATACGAGCCCCTGTAGCTACAATACGTTACCGAGGGGAAGAAAGAATGTGTTCGCTAAAAGTGAAATTCCATGTCAATAATTTCTTCCCCTTTTTTAATTGTTATTTTCATTGTGTATAGATAGCTCATATACTCTGGCCTGAGCAGTTATCTGTATCTCATTTGTCCATGGTATGCGATTAAAATTAGGTCCGTATTGTAGGAGGAAAGTTTTAAGCTTGTTAAGCAACCTAACCAACGGATTTAAGATATTCATGACAATCATTCGCCCTCAGCATTACTCTGTATGTGAAGCCATTAGCCTCTCAGGCAGGGAGGGGGATGCATGCCATACGAGTACTTTAAAATTTTCAATATTTGGGCAACAGTTTTCCGACTTTGGGCAGTGCCGTGTTTCATTCCTATCATATGAGTTTATTCTCTTAAATGGACCCGGGTTCGAATCCAAGTCGATGCGCTATAGTGCCCTTTGGTATTAGGCATTAATCCTCATTACCAGGTCCCTCGGAGAGGACCTAAAGCCGTCGGCCGTCTGGTTGCTTACTAACAAGCATTTATGCTTTCCTTAACAGTCAGGTGAAATAACCACCACCACTCTCACTAATAATAATGATAATAATGATAATTTAAGGAAACAAAAGAAATTTCGTAAGACATGAAATAATCATAGAGCCAATAGAGAAAGATAAAGTAGCTGAAGATGAATAAAGGTTAAGATAAATATAACTTCTTGTAAGTTTGGTCCTTGATGTTATATTGAAGGCAACAGGCAGGACAGGATAGGAGTTAAACGAGTGTCTATTGCTACAGTGTAACATTACCTCCTGCATCTATTAAACTAAATTATGATCTTCTCATCACGCTCACGTTCCTCAACCTGAGCAGGAAAATTTGTCAGGTCATGATCATAATGTCTTAACCATAACATGTACATGCATCATCTCAGCTTAAGTCGATTCGTGTTTAGGACAAGAAAATAACAGCGTTATTGTCTCTTGCGACAGTTCCCTCCACACGCACTTAACCCATCTACCATTCTTACCCCGATTAGGAGAGCAATAATGGCATTTCTATCATGTCAAAACCACGATAAACGAGCACAATCTGGGGATGTTAAACGGCAAAGAAAGAGCAGGTGATTAAAATTGTTGCTCTTTTTACGAAGAAGTTCCCGGGGTCTGGACAATGATAGGTCGTTGTATCAGCACTCCCAAGCTGATCAGGGAGAACTTTATTTTTGGATACACATGATGAATAGATGTCTTACAGGTCAAAACGAGTTATATTAACGAGTCGTCATTATGAGCTTAGGTGATTGGTCTCGATACCCGGATTGTAAATATCTTTCACACGCGATACGAAATAAAATATCTTCTCTTATGAGAGACTAGTTCGAGACAAATTTAGCCCCTCCCCCCCCCCCTCCCCCCATAAAAAATATCATTGCTGCTGCGTTAATGTTTTGTTTTTCTTCTTCTATATTATCCAGACTCGTCGCACATCTCCAGGATAGGACCGGAAAAAATGACTCTTCTATCTCCAAACAGGATCGATCTATTGATTCTGCTCTTTGGTGTGGCATGGAGTAGCACCATCGCACAAGACATGGCTCTCAACACTACCCCTGAGAGTGATATGATGTCGACGTCTATATCATACTTCAACGAGTCCGTAAACGAGAGCGATGTCGAGACGGGTTCATCAGGTTGGGCCTGGTACCCATTCACTTGGACCTGGTGGCTCATCGTCCAAACCATCCTGGCCATCCTGGGCGTCATAGGAAACGGCATCGTGGTGGTTGTCATCTACCAACGCTATTACTCAATACGCTCCACCGACATCCTAATCGGGGCTCTCGCCATCAGTGACCTCCTGACATCCATCTTCTTATTCCCGATCCCTTGGGCGAAGAAGGTTCCTGATAACATCCTGGGACGTCTTTACTGCAAGCTCCTGTACCCTTCGTTCTTCCTATGGTTCTGCATCACAGCAGCTACCTACCTCCTGGTGGGAATCTGCATTGAGCGCTATGTGGCCATCGTCTATCCTCTATACTTCAACCGAGTCAGCAGTAAACGGAAGACCACCACCTTTGTTCTTGGCTTGTGGCTGTTCAGCTTTCTCCTGGTGGTCTACACCCTCTTCATCTTCATCTATGACGAAAGCATTGGTTACTGCGCTGGCATCATCAAGACCGAGCTGGGCCGGGTTGTCCAAGCCTACTATGCCATCTCAATCCGGCTGATCATTCCTGTAGCGATCATGTTAGTCACCCAGATCCTCATCGCTAGGTCTCTTCACATCCAGGCTAAGCGGTTCCAGGGAATGGTCAACAGCGGTAAGGGTGACTCGAACCAGTCATTCCACGTCGTCGCTCGGAACCGCATCGTCAAGATGATGCTGATTGTTGTCTTGGTATACGTCGTGACTTGGTGTCCTAACCAAATAGCCTATCTCTGCTTCAATCTCGGATACATCAGCTCATCCTACAGAGGAAGTTCTCTGCATCGGATCCTTACCTTGGTAGGTTTCCTCAACTCCTGCGCCAACCCCTTCATCTATGCTGCAAGAAACCCTGAGTTCAGGTCAGCAGTTATGAACATATTCCTGTGCTCTAAACAAAAGGATGAAGCTGTATTCAGTGGATCAGGCAGAAACACAAAATAAACCAAATACTATCCCTCGAAATCAGTACCCGATGCCTGATAACATTATAAATAACCTCAGCATGGTTCTGAAAGATGTGCAATTTTTAATCCTTTGTAATGTGGTCCTACATTATACTGTACTTTGGTCTTTACGCTCTTTAGTCCTACTTTCCATTCGTCCGATATTTCATCGGTTCTGCATAGTTACCTTTAAATCAATTAGATGTGCATCTCATTGCTACTACTAGATTCCATTGGTATTAGATCATATTGGTCCTGCATCACACTGGTCCCATATCCCGACTGTCTAGAACACGTTATTGTGTCATGGTCGACTGGTTTGAGCACTTGACTGGGGTGCGGAGGTCGTGGGTTCGAGGCTCACCATGGCATGATTGTCCTTTTGTAAGATTTGCATATGCATCTAACACTCCTTATCCCCAAAGGCTATTATAATATTTCCATATCTCGACCATTTGTATAATGTTAATTCATCTGAACATTAACCTTTATAAAGATTAGTTTCTGTAAGTAGCCCCCGTGATCCCTCCCAGTCCTGGTAGGGTAACGAACACTTTTACTTTAAATAAACATCTCAATAGGGATCGCTGGCTTTAAATGATTATCAGGCATAAGTGGCTTTCCCCCCAAAAAAAAAGCTTTTGTAAAAAAATGTACATGCTTTTATATATATTTACCAATACATCACGTAAGTTTGATGTTTTATACACCACTTATAGATCAATTTGCACATTTTCTGTGGCTCAGCATATATAGATGTGTATATGTATATCATGATACTGTGTTTATATCATTATGCTTATTTATAATTTGCTGTAAGTGTGAAATGTACATTTTTAATCGAGCAGTTAGATATGACAAATATCATGTATATAGCATATTAAATTATTGTCTGAATGTGTCGTCGAGACCGTTCTCTCTGTCTCTCTCACTCTCACTTTATTAAAACATTAATGTACAAGATGTCAAATTTCAGTAGAAGATAGTCCTAAGGCAGAAAGTGATCGATATTAATTCTGTTTCAATAAAAACACCCCCCCAATAAAAAAAACACACAACAAAAGTGAGCGATCTTAAACCTCAAATATTCCAGAACAGACGTCATGTTTAAGTTGGTCTCAAAAATTATGCTGCATTTACATTGTACGGTATTATATTTGTATTATAGTTTATTACACTTTATCCGATTATATATCTAGTTCTCTATTTTAGCCTATTTATCTGTCCTACTCTTTATCTGTCCCTTTTATTGTGTAGTCTCCTCGCCAGCTTCTCTTTCTCATTTCTCTATGCCCTCTCTCTCTCTCCCCCTCTCTGTTATTATCTTACCAGTCCTTCTAATATTCTGTTACATTTGCCTTATTGTCTTCTGCTACGCGATCGTTCTCCTTCAATAATCCTTTAATCATCCGTTTCAATCTCTTCTCTTGTTTCTCTTCCTTTCTTTGATCATATCCTTGATTATTTATTGTGAATCGCAATTTATATGTATATGTTATGCTTTTGAATGTATCTTTTGTAAATTCAGTTTGTTTCAGCCTCTGGCTGCTATTTGAATGTTTTTTAATCAATAAACCATATCAAATAAAATGTTTTGATATTATAAGCAATTTTGATAATGGAGGTGAGTTGGCTCAGTCTGCCTATCGTACCAACGATCTCGGGTTCGAAACCAAGCCAGGCGGATAACTGAAGCCTGCGTTGTGTGTTAACGTGCCCCTCCCCTGTTTTATAGACGCATAATATGTACGCATATATATATATAAAGTGGAAAACACTCAGTCCCTCGGATAGGACGTTAAATGGAGGCCCCGTGTAGAGGAGAGTCACCACCTTTGCACATTAAGAACCCACATCGCTATTCGTATAAGAGTAGGGGGAAACCCCGGTGTAGTGATCCACCTGCACACCCCCAATCACTTATACAGGGAAGAGAGACCCAAAGGTTACAGTGATTCAGTTCGCTTTTCGCTTCTCAGGCACAGATGACGCCAAATACTTAATAATAATAATAATAATAATAATTTATGCAATGATAAATTTTATGTTTTTCGGAATGCACTAAGAAATGTTTTTATGGTGCAACTGAATCTTATAAACTACATAAACTTGGGTTATTTAATCTATTATTCTGGAACAAATGATGACATTGTTTTGTACATACAAATAGGACTCTGACGCTGCTAATGCGACGTGTCCTTTGTAATGCTACGTTTACACTATGATCCTGGCGGCCACGACAGCCCCGTTTTCCCGAAATGTAGCGCGCGTAGGATTTTGGCCATTTACAAGGGAATAACAAATTAATTGTCATTGAATAAAAGGACGGACGCTATTATGAACATTCGTCGTTTAAGTTTGCTCATGGTATAAGAGCTTTTAAATCGGGATATCTTGTTCTTAAAAACTTACTTCCTTTCTTTAATGTTTACTTTTCTCTGTTGTGTAATAAAGGTTATTTAGAATACTATCCCATCCGAATACAACAGTGCAATCCATTTTAGCAAGCCATAAAGACCCGATTTTTTGTTTACATATCTCATAAAAACCCGTACATTTCCTGGCTTACTATAGGTCTATGTAGGTCATTCTTAAATACATCAATTGAATGACAAATTAATAAATCATCCCGACTATTAATAATAATAATAATAATAACTAGATTTGTAATACTTGTTTGGAACAAGTATAGGTGGGCTGGTCCAACTAAAATTTAAGACAAAATGAGGAGCACATTTGAGATAGCTAATCGTCTCAGCTACAACACACTCAAAGTTCAGCTCAAACGAAGCTAAAACAACGGAGATTTTGCTCGCGAAAGACGGAAATGTAGAATCGAGTTTTGAGAAAAAGTCATGTCCCGTAGAGAATACACGCAAAAAGGGAAAAATGACATTCTTCCTTTAATCGCAAAAAAAGCCATGATTCCTTTGTCAAAATGAAAAATCTTGTATACTGCATTTGTATTGAATTGTCTTAGCTAGAACATATCGAAAGTTGAAAGAAAATCGATCAATATTTACAGAGATACAGTCAATTTTCCAGAAATATGCTGACGTCATAATATGCAAATTAAAATTTTGAGTTGGGAGGCCATTATGATGACGTCATGAGTTAATAGAAAGTCGAATGAGACATGAACTCATATTTTTAATCCATACCATAATATGGAAAAAAATTGGGTTCACCTTGCATCCTAAAGCGCGACAATGGATTTTGTAAAGGCATGTTTTTGCCCATGTATGCTATGTATTACAAGAGCTCGCACGCACGGAAATTATCTTAAACGGACGCTCATTCCGTTATTAATGGTCAGAAAAAGATGAACAAGGTATCAAAATGCTTAAAATAATGTGCCAAATATGATGACAGAGAAAGTTTGGCGATTCTATGTTGGAAAATACCAGTACGCGCGAAAACGCGCGCGCATAAGTGCTCTCGCGCAATTTTTGAAAATGCTTAAAATGGCCTGAAACGTATGCAAAATTAATTTGAGACGATTTTGAGCATTTTAAAATTTTGCGCGCGCATTGACGCGCGGACGTACGCGCACGCGCGCGTTATTTGACCTGAAATTGACCGGACGGATATTGACCTCGATCATGATAAATATGAATGAGAAATAGCTTTTGGTTATGAAGATATGATCATGAGTTGATTTTCGTAAAATTTTACAAAATGGCGCCTAAATGACGTCATCAGTAAAGGACAATGTTGAAAACGTTATTGTGCTTTGTACATATGCCTTTACATATGTGTGCCAAATTTCAAGGCATTTGATTGAGCCATTTTCAAGTTATCTTGCTAACAAAAAAGTGGTTAGAAATAAGAAAAATATTTAATAAATAAATAAATAAATAAATAAATAATAAAGGCAATTCTAACGAAATTATAAGGTGGTCTGTACGTTATACAGCCCACCTGATAATACATAACATTTATTAGGCGCTTAATACTGATGTTTCTAAGCGCACAGTGTTCTGATTAAGAGAAGACTATAACCCGTAGAATTAAACTAGAAATGCAATCGTGTCACAACGATGTGCGTGCAATGACGCCGTGTTTCTACGTGTCGAACGAAAGAGCTTCTCTCGGACTATCCAGAGCAATTTGTACGAAGTCTTTAGCTTCTGTAATATTGGAGACAGGTAGGGCGAAAGAAAGGCCTCAATAGTGACCTTGATGGGATGGTAGTGACTATGCCTACGATGTTTGAAAGAAATTGGGATAGGGGAAAGAACCTAGAAAGGGCTCGCAAGCACTACGTGCAAAAACAAATGGGATTAGTTGCATGTTCGTCATTGCAATCAAGATCGTTCTAGGGGTCAAAAGCGTGAACCCGATTTGCCCCATAGACAATGCGTGTAATGCATGGACGGAAAACGTACAGGATCTGTATTATGACTGGAGTTAAATTGTTTTTTCTCTCTCTCTTTATGTCTCTTTATGGGCCGTATATGGTATCATTGGAAAGAGAATTTCATGGTCGTTATTTTATTGTAAACTACTCTTTTTTTTTATATGATAATCCTATCGAAACATGTGATGTAAAATAGATTTAAAGGACAAAATGGCGTCTTAAATGGCCCCCTTGACCAATTTCAAAAATCCGGCCAAGAGGTGCCCTGCGTATTGCATCTCGGAATGTCATTGCAAATTTTCAAGGAAAAAAAAGGATGTTTAGGGGGCGAAAAGTAGTCTGAAAAAATGACGTCATGGCCGATAGGTGTTATAATCGGGCGGAATTCGTATAGTGACCCTTGTTCAAATGCGATTTACTCACAATTTTCTGTGTAAACATATACCATACTTGGTATCATTCGAAAGGGCACTTCATTGCGGTCAGTTTGACACCATTGTCATCTGCACGCAATGTACTGCACGCATTAAAGGCGCTATTACGTAATGCATAGCAAATTCATCATTTTTGGCGATAACTTTGCAACGAGGGCATTACAATTTATTAAACTTGGCAGACAGTTGTCACGTATATGGATACATATGTGTGCCAAGTTTCATTGGTGTAGGTATAAAGATCGCCATTTTAGAGCAAGTTTAAGTTATTTTTGAATTTTCTTGAAAATGGCGAATTTGGAGGGCATTTTTCTCAAAGTCAGTCAGTGTAAGGGTATATAATTTTGTATATGGCTGGAAAGGGCATATCTTCAAGTATCTAAATCCAAAAAAGGGTACGGATTTGCCAAGCCATAATGGAGATACGGCCATAGAAAGAAAGCCAATTCCCAGAACTTTAGAGGGCGCTATTTACGTTTTGCAAAGCCATTAGAGCGTGAAATGTGGCATGGCTATGTGCAATTATGAGATAAGGATACTGTGAGATTTAAATACAAAACGGAATTTATATGAGAAAGTTATGGCAGTTTTAGATTATTTAGGGGTCATTTTTTCAAGAATTTGAGAGATTGTTGACGGAGACGGTTTCAGATTTGAAATTTGAGTATGAAGATGGCATTTTGAAGGGCAGGTTATACGTCGCAGATTAAAGAACATCTCTTAGACTATCTAGAGAAAATTGTTAGAAGTGTGTAGGATCTAGGATAGTGGAGATAGGAAGGAAGAAAGAAAGGCCTTAAAATGGACCAGGAACGGACAAAATGGCGCCTGGATGGTTATGCATGAGTGATTTCGAAAATCGAAAAAGTAGGTGACCTTGAAGAGATGTTAGAGACTATGCCTATGAAATTTGAATGGAAAAGGACATGAGGAAAGCACCTAACTAGGAATCACAAGCACCATGTGTAAAACGAATGCGATTTTCTGACGAGGAATATAAGGAGAATATTAATGGGGCAGAATGTGAACGAAAACAAGGCAATGACGAAGGTTCGTCATTGCAATTAGAAGAAAAAGCAAAAATACAAAAGTAACATAGATAAGGTAAGAAAAACAGTGGCAATCAACTAAATAAAGACAAATATGGTGCGCACCTCCATTGACCGACGCACAACTGCAATTTACAATTTGAAAAGATAGGTTTGAGTAGAGGTTTGAATTGAGATACAGAGGGGGCGCAGTGAATAAAGGCGGGCAGTTTGTTCCAGAGAGCGGGGGCAATAACTGAAAAGGCGCGGTCACCATACCGGGTGTTAGTGCGGGGTCCAGGTGTTAACAGTAATGTGGAAGATGAACGAAGTGTTCGTGACGACGTACGGGAACGTAAGGATATGAGATCGGAAAGGTAAGAGGGGGCTAAGCCATTGATTTGTAGCACAGGAGAAGAATTTTGAAGGATATGCGGTGGTGAATTTTAAGCCAATGTAGTGAGTTCAATATTGGAGTTATGTGCTCTGATTTACGCGAGAGAGTCACAAGCCGAGCAGCGCTATTCTGTACCCTTTGAAGTGGGACTAGATGTGACTGAGGGAGGCCAGAAAGAGAAGAATTACAGTAATCGATATGGGTCGAGACAAAAGCATGGACTAATTTTGAAGTTGTGGGTCGGTCAAGTAGCCTCCTGATTCTACTGATCTTATATATACCAAAGGAAGCAGACTTACAAATATTACTAATGTGTTGTTTGAAAGTAAGATTGCTGTCAATATTTAAACCAAGGTCACGCACAGAAGCACAACAACTGAGAGAGCCATCACTCATAACAAGATCAGGAAAGGGGTCTGAGTTCCGAAATTTAGAAGTAATATGAATCATTTCAGATTTTGAATCATTAAGGCAGAGACAGTTTTGAAAAGACCAGGTTTTGATTTCATTGAGGCAACTGGTGAGTTTGTTCGCGGCTACTGTCCTGCTGTTTGGGTGAAGAGTTACATAAATCTGGGTGTCGTCTGCATACATAGTGTGTTGAATATTCTGATGAAGGTTAATAACATTTGAGAGAGGGCTGGTGTAAAGAATAAACAGGAGGGGGCCGACCACGGAACCCTGAGGAACGCCGCAGATGAGGGGAAATGATCCCGAGTTGGTGTCATTGATGATCACCTTCTGAGTTCGGTGCATGAGATAGGAGCGAATCCATTGAAGTACGGTGCCGGTGATGGAGAAGTCGTTCTCTAAGCGATGGAGTAACAGGTCGTGGTTGATAGTGTCAAATGCGGCAGTGTAATCAAGCAAGATGAGGACAGCTTCATTACCCTTATCTACAGCTAGAAGTAGGTCATTTAGGACCTTGACAGTTGCAGTCTCAGTAGAATGATGATTCCGATAGACAGATTGGTGGATTGGAAACAAACCGAGATTGTCAATGTGGGCTTTCAGCTGTAGTGACACAATACGTTCCAAAACCTTCCCAAGGAATGGCAGGTTTGCGATGGGCCTGTAGTTCTTAAGTCCATTCGTGTCGAGACTCGGCTTCTTTAGGAGGGGAAGAAGCAGAGAAGTCTTAAAAGACTCTGGAACTATTCCGGATGATAACGAGAGATTGAACAGTTTGGTTATGTGAGGAAGGAGTTCATCAGTTTTATTATAATTGTCACCAATATTGCCACCTCAAGCAATATCATAACTACCGTCATCGCCATCCTATACTTAGCCTTATCCCCGTCCTTCCAATCCTTATCTACATCCTCCTCCTCTTGTATTAAACAAGCATAGCCTGAAGATGTTTACAAAGCGGTTGGATTATCCGAAGATGTTTACAAATCGGTGGAATCATTCAGAAATTATTTCAAAACAACTTAGAAAAAAAATAATTACAAACTAGAAATGCAATCGTGTCAGAACGATGTGCGTGCAATGACGCCATGTTTCTACGTGTCAGACGAAAGAGCTTCTCCCGGATTATCCAGAGCAATTTGTACGAAGTCGGTAGCTTCTGTGGTATTGGAAATAGGTAGGGCGAAAGAAAGGCCTCAACAGTGACCTTGATGGGATGGTAGTGACTATGCCTACGAAGTTTGAAAGAAATTGGGATAGGGGAAAGAACCTAGAAAGGGCTCGCAAGCACTGCTTGCAAAAACCAATGGGATTTGGTGCATGTTCGTCATTGCAATAAAGATCGTTCTGGGGGCCAAAAGCGTGAACCCGATATGCCCCATAGACAATGCGTGTAATGCATGGGCGGAAAACGTACAGGATCTGTATTATGACTGGAGTTAAATTGTTTTTTCTCTCTCTCTTTCTGTCTCTTTATGGGCCGTATTTGGTATCATTAGAAAGAGAATTTCATGGTTGTTATTGTAAACCACTCTTTTTTTTCTATGATAATCCTATCGAAACACGTGATGTAAAATAGATTTATAGTACAAAATGGTGTCTTTAATGGCCCCCTTGACCAATTTCAAAAATCCGGCCATGAGGTGCCCTGCGTATTGGAACTCGGCATGTCACTGCAAATTTTCAAGGAAAAATAAAGACGTTTAAGGGAAGAAAAGCAGTCTGAAAAAATGACGTCATAGCCGATACGTGTTAGATTCGGGCGGAAACTCGGCGAAATTCGTGTAGTGACCTTTGTTTAAATGCGATTTATTCACAATTTTCTGTGTGAACATATACTATACTTGGTATCTTTCGAAAGGGCACTTCATTGCGGTCAGTTTGACACCATTGTTATCTGCGCGCAATGTATTGCACGCATTAAATGCGCTATTACGTAATGCATAGTAAATTCATCATTTTTGGCGATTACTTTGCGCTGACATATTCGAATTTTACCAAACTTGGTAAACAGTTGTCACGTATAAGGATACATATGTCTGCCAAGTTTCATTGATGTAGGTATAAAGATCGCCATTTTAGAGCAAGTTGAAGTTATTTCGGAATTTTCTTGAAAATGGCAAATTTGGAGGGCAATTTTCTCAAATTTGGTCAGTGATAGGGTATATAATTTTGTATATGGCTGGAAAGGGCATATCTTCAAGTATCTAAATCCAAAAAAGGGTACGGGTTTGCCAAGCCATTATGGAGATACGGCCACAGAGAGAAAGCCAATTCCCAGAACTTTAGAGGGCGCTATTTATGTTGTGCAAAGCCATTGGAGCGTGAAATTTGGCATGGCTATGTGCAATTATAAGATAAAGATACTGTGAGATTTAAATACAAAACAGAATTTATATGAGAAAGTTATGGCAGTTTTAGATTATTTAGGGGTCCATTTTGCAAGAACTTGAGAGATTTTTGAGGGAGTCGGATTTAGATTTGAATTTCGAGTATGAAGATGGCATTTTAGAGGTCAAGTCATGTGTCGCAGATGAAAGAACATCTCTCAGACTATCTAGAGGAATTTGTTAGAAGTTTGTAGGATCTAGGATAATGGAGATAGGAAGGAAGATATAAAGGCCTTAAAATGGACCAGAAACGGACAAAATGGCGCCTGGACGGTCATGCATGAGTGATTTCCAAAATCGAAGAATGTAGTGACCTTGATGAGATGTTAGAGACTATGCCTATGAAATTTGAAAGGAAAAGGACATGAGGAAAGCACTTAACTAGGAATCACAAGCACTACGTGCAAAACGAATGGGATTTCCGGACGATAAGGATAAGGAAAACTCTAAGGAGGAGAATATTAATGGGGCAGAATGTGAACGAAAACAAGGCAATGACGAAGGTCGTCATTGCAATAAATCCACACCTGATATTTGAACCATATTCTTGAGAGGCCGATAAGCTTCTTCCATGCACGACCTTCCCCCAAACTGTCTGCCACAGAGGCTTAGAAGATTATTTTTTTATTATTATTATTTATTTATAATCAACCTTATCTACATCCTCATCCTCTTGTAACATGCATCGCCCAAAGATGTTTAAAAAGAGGTTGGATTATCCGAAGATGTTTACAAATCGGTTGAATCATTCAGAAATTATTTCTAAACAACTTAGAAAAAAATAATAATTAGAAATAAATCCACACCTGATATTTGAGCCATATTCTTGAGAGGCCTAGGGCCGGATGTTTACAAAGTGGTTGGATTATCCGAAGATGTTTACAAATCGGTGGAATTATTCAGAAAGTATTTCTAAACAACTTTTAAAAAAATAATTACAAATAAATCCACACCTGATCCATGAACCATATTCTTGAGAGGCCTAGGGCCGCCCAATCTTCATCGTCATTGTTACCATGGTGATAATCGCATTATACAAATTATGAGCGAGTAAATGAGACCGGTAACAGCTTCTTCCATGCACGACCTTCCCCCACGCGGTCCGCGCAGAGGCTTATCAGATTATCATTATTATTATTATTATTTATTTGGCTATTTCATACAAGTCATACATGCAATATACATGAAGTGAAAACGTAATTATAACAAATCAAAGGAACGCAATGAATACTGACTTATTCATTCACAAGGTTATTCGCTCGGTTATAAATATTATTTTAAAATAAAACTAAAACTAAGACACCAGGGACCCGTTTCACAAAACTCTTCATCAGTGACAAATGACAGCTTTTGTTGCAAGCTACTGAAATCCCTGCTTCTGATTGGTTATTAGCAGATTTGTCACTGATTTCTGTCATTTGTCATTGAAAAAAGGCTTTGTGAAACGGGTATCAAATGCGAATACCACTAAGTGGATGAAGATATTTAATGATTTACAGGAAAAACATCTACAATCTGCTTTTAAGTTAATACAGATTTATAATTTGGTCTTATTTATATGATTAAGTGCTTGTTATAAATATTTATGTGTGATGTTATCCGTGATTTTGTATCTAAATAAAGATTTATTTCAAAAAAAAAAAAAAAAGAATACATAATGTACACCACGCTCAATTCTTATTTTTTGCCTCGATTTTTTTTTGTGTGTGTCCTTTTTTTCTTCTCTCTCTCTCTCTCTTTAATAACTTAATCGTTTCATTAGCGAGCGAGGTTTAAACGTCTTCTCATTTAAAAGTGTAACAATATATAAACAAAAAATGAAAGCAGCTGGGATTCTTAAGCATCGTATTAAAAGGGAAAAGTGTCGGCAGACGAAGAACATGCTTTGGTTTGAATTAACAGGACGATTAAAGGAATGACGCAAACTCATTTCAAAGTGCCCCTTAGGTTACTTTGCAACTATGAAACATAATACGAAGAAGAAAAAAAAGCTACTCCCAAAATGATTTCCCAGGTGATTAAGGTCGCAGGCTTATTTTTCTTAATCGGTTTGTGAATGCTCGACAAAATAATATAAAATAAAATCTTCATGAAATGCTAACAAAATGGCTAGAAAATGTCCAGTGTCAGCTATAAAATATTTTGTTCTAAATCCATGCACCTTTCAACGTCAAGAAAATGAAAATTTAAGATTGGACAAAAAGTACCTAAATGGTTACAGACAGGCAGATGAAGGAGACAAATAAGGGAAGAGAAGCTATAGCAAACGCTTTCAAGAAATGATAATGACCACAATAACAATACTACTACTACTACTACTACTACTACAACTTCTAATGATAATAATGATTATAAAAAAAATAAATAATAATGTATTTTTATAGATTGTCTGACAAAAAAGTCACTCAAGACACTTAATGTACTGTCGTTGTTATGCTTGGCGATTTCTTTTGGTTATGATGTACAAATGGTTAATATTTCCATCTGCTGAAAACTAAAACAAAAATAAAACGATAAACGTAAAAGAACAGACAAATAAATGAACAAAATCCGTGATGGCTCTATCGTGGCATAAAGCAATCTCTTAATCCTTGATGACCAATTCCCTCGGATAAGACTTAAAGCCGAAGATCACAACGACAAGCTGACACTAGCTATCTAGAAGCCAGTGAAAAAAATACCGTTATTTTCAAAAGAGGCAAATATCGCCTTTTTTACCAACAAAAAGTCAACTTCTAATTAGGTTCTAGTTACAAAACAATAATAGACTCAAACTATCTTTATAGATTTATAAGTGGGTTAATAGATGCATTGTATTATTATGGCTTTTTCCTTTTCGACATAAGTCCCCTTATTATCCCACACTGATATATGAGAGAATATATCTATCTAAAATAGGATGTTTGTTAGAGAGTATCCTATTGGCTAAAAAAAGAAATATGAACAAGAAATACGAACAAGAAATATGAACAAGAAATATGAACAAGAATTATGAACAAGAAATATGAACAAGAAATACGAACAAGAAATATGAACAAGAAATATGAACAAGAATTATGAACAAGAAATATGAACAAAAAATACGAACAAGAATTATGAACAAGAAATATGAACAAGAATTATGAACAAGAAATATGAACAAGAATTATGAACAAGAAATATGAACAAGAAATATGAACAAGAAATATGAACAAGAAATATGAACAAGAAATATGAACAAGAAATATGAACAAGAATTATGAACAAGAAATATGAACAAGAATTATGAACAAGAATTATGAACAAGAAATATGAACAAGAAATATGAACAAGAAATATGAACAAGAATTATGAACAAGAAATATGAACAAGAAATATGAACAAGAAATATGAACAAGAAATATGAACAAGAATTATGAACATAAAATATGAACAAGAATTATGAACAAGAAATATGAACAAGAAATATGAACAAGAATTATGAACAAGAAATATGAACAAGAATTATGAACAAGAATTATGAACAAGAAATATGAACAAGAAATATGAACAAGAAATATGAACAAGAATTATGAACAAGAAATATGAACAAGAAATATGAACAAGAAATATGAACAAGAAATATGAACAAGAATTATGAACAAGAAATATGAACAAGAATTATGAACAAGAATTATGAACAAGCAATACGAACAAGAAATACGAACAAGAAATATGAAGAAGAATTATGAACAAGAAATGTGAACAAGAAATATGAAAACGATTTCTATATCATGAGGAACTAGTATTCCCCATATTCCGTACTAGTGATATTTTCCTTTTCACACGTCACAGAAAAAAATGTTGTTTCAATGACGCACCATTTTGAATGAGACAAGTATTTATGGCAATATGAATAATTACGAATCGTCCGAAATGCTCCACTATGCTAGTCCCTTTAAATATTAACAAAAGTTACCTAGTCTTAATTATGTACATATTATATAGATACAATGTTCCTTTTGCAGGACTTTGCAGGAATTATGAATATGTCACGTATATCCTATCTGTAAAATTTAAACGTTAGCAGTGTCCTAGAATTAAAATTATGCAAGGAAACCCATTTACTTTCTAGAGTTCCCTGTCAGACACCATTTAGTGACTGACAGAAATATTTTTTCCTTTGGTAATAACATACAGAAAATGAGCTTTAACAGGTACATGTACATAAGCATTTGTCTACATCAATAACCCACTATACTTGTAATAGCCAACATTAAACTGTGAATCTTTGTGCAGCACAAAACGTACGACCATTCGGTACAAGGGTCTGAAAATCAGACTATTACTTAGGTGATACTTAGGTGATCACTTATGTCGATTCGACAACAAATGGTCGTTATTTTCTCAACAAAAGCCATTTTCAAACCCTTTTTTTTTTAGGGCAGTTCTAAATAAGTATTGTCTACCAAATGTCGTTGGAATTTAACCTTTTCATTTTTTTGACCTGCATATGGGACATTGTACCTTTAAGATCATCATCACTTTTTTTGAATTAACACTTTTGTTGTTATATACCTTCTGTTTTGTGTTTATATTTGGAAAGTAAAGTTCAAGTTCAAGCAGGAGGTTATAAAAGTTTGAAATTCATGATCGTTATTAATTTGTAAAAAGTAAGAAACTAAAATCGACGTGGCTCTTCCCTTTGCTAGATATTGGTAAGTAGTTGTGTTGTCACTCGAAAGGATGATGAACTAAAATCGTTAAACCAGTATTGAATAGCAATGACTTTATTATCAAGTACTCTTTATCATAATTTGTTTCTAAAGTTTTTAATTTGCCTATAACGACAGTGTGTATGTTATTATATTCCTGCATGTCCTTCTATCCAGTGTAGTTCCTAATTTGATAGCAATTGTTCTGAATAGAGTATTCCAGCCATATTTTTGATAATTAGTTTGTATATAATTAAACAGAAAATAAAACTAAGCAAACAAATATGAATTACATTTATCACAATGGGAAATACAAATCTACACAATTTATTAATCAGTATATCACAACTGATGTTTTGATTAAAAAGGTTGTGGTGGATTTAAATGAAATACAAATCTTCAAATATATCAGAACTTATATTTTGATTATGAAGGACGTAGGAAATTAAAGCTTTGATGTGAAATGATGCTTGGTTTATATTATATTCATGAAGGACTTCAAACATCTTTAAGAGAGGCGGAAATGGGTATTGAGCAAGGAACAATGTGTCAAATTATAACATAAAATTTAATCATGAGAACGTTTGATAGGATGTCATTCAATTTCCCTTTCTAATTTCGTCATGCAAACTGAAAACTTGTTCATATTTATTTCCTAACAAAGTGATATTTGCGAAGAGACATGCATACATGCTGACGCACTTTTACTGATAATATACAAACAAGTGAGCTAGAAATGTTAAAACCGAAAAAGTGCCTTGATGTGTGAGTGACGTGAAACGCAAAGGAATAAACTGTTTAAAGCCCCCCCTCCCCAATGCGGATTTGGGGGCCCCAAAGAATATCAATATAATTTTTGTTTATAGTATATCTGTAGCAGTGCAGTATTATTTCGTAAAATGTTTTAAATAATCTTGTCACAAGTAGTGGCCAAAAGTATGTTCCCATATCCCCTAATGCAGTAAGTAAAGCTACCGAGGTTAATTTTTTTTTTTTTTTTTTTTTTTGGGGGGGGGGGGGGCACACGTTTTTCCGAAGGTTCACATTTCCGACAGGGAAATAGGGTTTACTATTCTCAAGGTTCGTAATTTCCTAAAACGATACAGGGTTCTATGTCATTCTCGGAATAATGATCCTATTTATGAGCGATATTTCTTTTTTGGAATTACGAACCTTCGGAATAACATACCCTACTAATTTATGAACCTTCATAATAACGACGTGCAACCAAATTTTGTCCTCGCCTCATGTTTATCTTCTTCTTTTCGATACGTCAATGGATGTTATATAGTTCAATTTTCCGTCTGATAACTCTACCCATTGCTATGGTGATCGAAACATTTGTGTTGCAAAGAAACCTTAAAAGTAGTCCTTGTTGACATATACGACACATGTATGCTGTAAAGCTATTTTGACATGAGCTCCGAGTGTACATTGAATTATATTTGAGATTTATAATCTAATAAAAAAACCAAGAAATGTCAATTTCTCTTTCCCAAATCAAATCTGAAGGCATCAATGTATTGATTTCAATTTTTTTTTAAATCTCGTATCAAAAGGTGTTAAGTGAAAGGAAGACAAATCGAATGAAAATACCTACATAGACCTACATGCCGGGTAGTGAGAGGGAAAGAAACTTTGAAGAAAAAAATAGGAAAATATTAAAGTAATAGAGTAGGAAGTTTTAAAATTTCGTCTGCCGTTTTTTCTCCATTACCTAACTCTGTTCTTTCTTTAAAGAAGACACGCGTCCTTTCTGTATATACCATCTATTTTTACACCTTCTCTTAAAGGGGCTGTAGCATGACGAGGCCCACTCGGGGAAAATCCGGTATAATACGACTACAGACGACGCGCCCGCAGTATTCACGTGCGTGCAACATACGCGAAACCGAAGCGTGAGGAGAACTTCGGTCTGTTTCGCGAACGCCAGCGCGCGCTGACCCAGTTAATCAAGTCCATTCGTTTACGTGCAGTTGTCCAAAATAAGACGTAGATGGCGTCAACCAGTATTTCCCATGCTACAGCCCCTTTCACCTTACCTTTAGTAATTCATTTTTTCACCCTGTCTCTTTCTCCAACCAAATACTGTTTCTTTAAATTAATTTACTTTCTCAACAGCCTTCACCCCCTTTCTCTTCTTATTCATATCTCCACTCTCTCTGACCTTTTAAAGGCGCTACTCCTAACAGACCCGAGACCCCTCTCTCTGTCTCTCACTCTCCCCCTCTCCCCTCTCTATCTCTCTCTCTCCCTCTCTCCTCCTCTCTCACCCCTCTATCATTCTATCTTCTTTTACCTCTGTTTTCGGTTTTCTCCATCTATAATCTTCTTAACATAAAAGCTTTCTTCTCAATCATTCTTTTCTACCCATTATTTTCCTTTTTTTAATTTTTTTTTTTATACATATACATCTTCAATCTAAAACCCCACTTCGCTTGTTCTGTATAATTCCTATTTGAAATCTTTTCATTCTTCATCCGTATTCGTTTCACCTTTCTTTACATTTCTTTCTACCAAAACTTCTCTGTCTGTACTCAAGGAGCAGGGAAACGATAGAATAGGGTATGGATAATAACAGCACACAGGGTAGATTGATATGAGATTACGAAGCAATTAACACGAGCACAAGTTTATAGTTGCTATAATAGCAATAAAGTTTCCGCTCAAAATCTCAAACCGACTTACGTATATACAGCAAAAGGAGTATTAGTGACTTAATATTATTTCCTCGCATCCGTTCTGTCTCTCAAAATAAACGTTCTTGTTTTATGGATATACATAATATACAAATAATACAAAGTAGATAGATGTACGGCAAACGGCTGGAAATCCTATCTTATATGACACTCTCCTGCCCAGAATATACCAAACTAACGTTTCAGGCTGCTACCGTGACTGGTGACTGATCATAAATAAACCTATCTCTCTCTCTCTTTCTCTCTCTTTCTCTCTCTCTATCTCTCTTTTTTTCTTTCTCTTCCCCCTACTTCCTGTTCTTTAAACTTTTTTCTCCTTCTTCCTTGTAGACCCTTATCATCTTCCTTCTCCCCTCTTGCTCGCTCTCTCTTTCTTTCTCTCTCTTATCTCTCCTTCTTCCCGTTCTTTCACCTTTTCTCCTTCGCCTTCATCATTGTCTATCCTATTCTCTTCTCTTTTCCCACTCTGTCCGCTCACTAAACTCGTTATTTCCCCCTTTTTTCATTCTTGAATACAAGTATGATTTTTTTCCTAAAATGGGACCTAAAGCTTACAAGCTCTGCTTCTCCTCCACTTTTTCTTAAATCAAGATGTAATAAAGAATGATTATATTTTCTACTATTCACTAATGAAGTATATACTATCATCATTTAATAATTGCAACATTATCATTGTGCCGATTTTGGTAATGCACTACTTTGTTTTGTTTATGTTTTATTTCATATGTAATATGAGTAAGTGGAAATAAATTTGAACCATTGAACCATTGAACCATTGAATAATAAAATCTTACATTCTGGCTTATACTTCTGTCTCCGCGCCATAATGTATTAGGCAATTGTCAATAGGATATACATTTAGGCAGCATTACCAAGGACCTACAACATGGCATTGCTATCTTCATGCATCAAAACGTGTCTATCATTCAATCTGATGAGCTATGAACTTGATGAGCAGCACTCTCCTCCGCTTTTCTTCCCCTTCTCTATAATCCTTCTTTTTCATTCCCTTTAAAATGTTAAAGGTTTGTATGGGGAGGGAAGGCCAGGCGGGGTCAATGTGACTGATTATACCAGCCTTAATTCCTGATACCATTCATTAATCCTATGATTCCATTACTTCCAGGTATCAGCACAATCTAATGATCTATCGCTATTTCTTAAAACCGCATTTTGAGTTCTCATACAAATAGAAATGCAATTCAAGACAAAATGGTCTACTTATTCATATTTATTAAGACTTCGTGCATTAGTCATGCTTAACTAGCTAGCAAGGAAAATAAATGGGAAAATTCGGTAACTTGCGTAAAATGACATACACTTACACATACACATACAGTGGCGGACCTCCTGGAGGTGGGGGGGGGGGGGGGTGGAATGTACAACTTTAGAAACCCAACAGACACTGCTTGATTACTCAATTAACCAAATGTCCCCCTAATTTTTTTTTAATGAGTCCCAAATGTTAACGAAATCCGGGTAAACTGGTTGAAATTAGGCCCTTTGTTGAATACAAGTAGTTTTAGAATGTCATGTCACATGTTCAAAAAACATAAATCGGGACAAATCAATTTTCCACATACGTACTTAAACAATTCAAAACTTGGTAATTGTATGAATAATTCGGTTGTTAACTTTACAAATTAATTCATCCACGACAATTTTTTGTCTTGTACACATATTCATCCACTAAGGAAGAGGCAGGCCCCCGAAAATTTGGAAATAAAATTACAAAGTTGGCATTAAAAGCGTTTCTTTAAAGTATTGATCTCTCTGGTTTTTGGACACCTAACCCCTGGACATCCACCACCCGGATAACCACCCCCTAGGTAACCACCCTCTAGGACGACTACCCCCTGGGACAACTAACCCCAGTAAACTACCCCCTAGGATAACTACTCCCGGAAAACTACCCCCGGACAACTACCCCCTAGGACAACTACCCCCAGACAACTATCCCCTACGACAACCATCCTCTAGGACACCTACCCCCGAAAAACTATCCTAGGAGTAGTTGTCTGGGGGGTAGTTGTCCGGGGGTAGTTGTCCGGGGGTAGTTGTCCCGGGGGTAGTCGTCTTGGATGGTGGTTGCCCTAGGGGGTAGTTGTCCTAGGGGGTAGTTGACTGGGGGCGGTTATCTGGGGGTGGATGTCCAGGGGTACGTGTCCGGATACGGATCTCTCTATATACATGCAAACATGGGACGATAAGCTCCGTTGTTTTTCTTTTTTTGGCATTACAATAATTTTTCACTTGTGTTTTCCAACGGTTGGAGATATGAATTAGAGATATTTTACAATTTAAATAACTTACAATTTAATTATGTACAGATTTACAAGTAGATGATTTATAAATTCCCGTTACAAATTAACTTAACAAATTAAGTTAAAATTTAACTTTAAAGGGTATTTTAATGATGCATTACAAATGCACTGGTAAACTATGGCATCATCGGAAATAAATTTCATCGAATCATCGACAGTTTGACCGTACCTATTGGCACATTTCGAAATATTGATGATAATTCACTACATCCGTGTTATATCTATATATATATAATTATTCGATTTCATGTTATCAGATTATAGGGAAATATAATAAAAATTTACATTTATATACACATTTTCGTGAAACAATAAAAGCTATTATAATCATCACTTGGATACTCACACTCTAATTCGTGTTTCATAATCTTACAAAAAGTTATTTTTAGCTCGCGTATAATAGTTTACCTATTAAAGTCAATAACATGAACATCTCAGCTCACAGACGGTAACTGGCAATCCACGAGGCCGACGGTTCGCGAGACCGGTAGTGTCGATTCGTGACCCCTCATAAAGCTATCGAAAGGTCCGCGAGACCAGTAGTGTCGGTTTGTGACCCCTCAAGATGCTGTGAAAAGGTACGCGAGACCGGTAGTGTCGGTTCGTGACCCCTCAGGATGCTGTCAAAAGGTACGCGAGACCGGTAGTGTCGGTTCGTGACCCCTCAAGATGCTGTCAAAAGGTACGCGAGACCGGTAGTGTCGGTTCGTGACCCCTCAAGATGCTGTCAAATGGTACGCGAGACCGGTAGTGTCGGTTCGTGACCCCTCAGAATGATGTAAAAAAGTCCACGAAACAAGCATGGCATTCTCTCAGGCTATCTTCAATAGGGGATATCACAGGAACTATCCCACAGCTCAAGAGGCCGAATGCCTACGAGATGCATTGTTCAAGGAAATCAACGACCCATGAGGCCGACAATAACGGTTTCGCAAATTTACTGACCACATGTATGAGGGTCTTTCTGATGGTCCACGATAGCGACGACCTCTGAGATCCACACGAGTCTCAGAAAGAATTATAAGAAGTTCCCCCAATTAAGCTATGGTCACACCTCAGAGCGGCGTCCGACCGATTAGTAGCCTGCTCGGTCACCGCTGGAATTTAGGCATCGCCCAACGATTTTTTTTTGAGAAGTCGAGCAGGCTGTAGAGCCCCAGCGATGCCTGGGCGGTGTCCTGTCGGTTTCCCGTCGGTTGCCCGTCGATTTTAGGTAAAAAATGGGCGAAATCGGAGAGCTTCTCCGGGCGGCGTACCGGCAGTGAACGACGAGAGATGACCCACCGTTCCCCGAGCGGTCTCCCACCGGCCACCGGCTAATTTTAAAGAAATTGCCCGGTGGCCGGCCGGTGATCGGCGGGACGCCAAAATACGCCGGTGTTCGGCGTTCGCCGCCCGGGCACCGACCTTATCGAGCGTTCGCCGTCGAGCGATTCAGGTCAAAAATCAAAGCCGCTAGGTCAAAGGCTGCCGACCGATTTGGACTCGCCGTCCAGTGACCGACTGATCTCCCCGCGGCGACCGGCCGGCGACCAGGCGGCGACTGCTCGGCAGCCTTTGACCTAGCGTCTTCGATTTTTGAACTAAATCGCTCGACGGCGAACGCTCGATTAGATCGGTGCCCCGGCGGTGACCGCCCTGGCACCGAGCGTCCTTTGGGCGGCGAGTGAAAGTGAGCAGGCGCCGCCCGAATTTTAACCCCGCGCTAAAACTTCAGCAGCGACCGAGCGATGCCCTAAACACAAGCGGTACCCGGGCGGCCGCCGGTCGGTTTTTTTTTGTGTTGTGACCATAGGTTAACTTATTCTTTGTTTATTTTTGGCTGTCTTTCTCTTAGTCAGTTTAAGGTGGATTGTTAACCCCCCAAAAAAGTTTATACGTAAAACTGAATACCGTCTAATGTTTGATCGATCTTTAAACTATGTTTCTGTGGAAACTTATACATGTACAGTCATCAAGTACACTTCTGTTTATTAGTCGGTAACGTTTGTCGTATGAATGAAAAGTGTCTCTTGACTTTGTCTTATATACAGAATATAGACTCTAATTGTAGGTAATCAGTAAAGAAAACAGTTCAAATAAGCTACAGTCCTACACCTTGCTTGGGATTTCTCCCATAGATGTTTTATTCGACTGGTCGGTGCAATATCTAGATTCTTCTGTTTCCTTTGCCCCGCTAAACAGAGACCCGACTTCAGTGTGTGTACAACTAAAGAGTCCCCTGACAGCGATGCGGAACTCCGGGTTCCTGGCGGCGTAAATGAAAGGGTTGGCGCAGGAGTTGACGAAGCCCAGGACGGTTAGGATGTTCTGAAGGGAGCTTCCTCGATAGGAGGCGCTGATGTAGCCGAGGTTGAAGCAGAAGTAGGCGATCTGGTTAGGTGTCCAGGTGAAAAGATACACCAGGACGATTATCAACATCATCTTGATGACACGATTCCGCGCGATCAGGTGAAAGGACAGTTTCGGACTGCCCTTGTCATCACCTTTGCTGCCGACCATCCCCTGAAACCGCTTGGATTGACGATGGAGAGACCAAGCGATCAAGATCTGGGTGATCAACATGATGAGAACAGGGATAACCAGGCGTGTGAGGAAGGCGTAATACCCTCGGGCAGTCTGACCGATGTAGGTTGTTACTGTAAAGGAGCAGTAGCCGGTGCGGTCATCATAGATATATATGAACAACGTGTAGAGAACTTGCAGGATACTTACCAACCAGACGCAGAGGACGCATACACTGGCTTTATGTTTGCTGGCGATGCGGTTGAAGTACAGAGGGAAAACCATTGCAATGTACCGTTCAATACACATCGTCATGAGAATATAGGTCGAGGCAACGATGCAGAGCCAAAAGAATAGAGATGGGTACATAACCTTGCAGTATATGCGCCCCAAGATTGTCGGAGGCACCTTCCTTGCGTAGGGGATAGGGATAAGGAACACAGACGTCAGGAAATCGGCGACGGCAAGGGCTCCGATGAAGACGTCCGTTGACCTGATGGCAGTGAAGCGCTGGTAGATGATCACCATCACGATGCCATTACCAATGATGCCAATGACGGCAAGGATGACTCGGATGATGATCCACCATGTCCACTTCAGAGGATACCAGGCCCATCCAGATGTTTCGTCATCGACATCGGGCGCGATGTCGGATTCGACCACGTCTTCGAATGATGTCGAAAACATGCGCTCTGTGACGTTGAGCGAGATATCTTCGGCGGTGATGAAAGAGAAGGCGGTTATCAAAAGAATAAATACTGGCCTCTTGATGACCGATTCCATGCTGAACATGTTGAACATTTATCTTCCAACAGAAACTGAAAGAACAAACAGATTTTGAGAGCTCAGGTCAACTTGCTTTAAGGGGTACATTTCAAACACCCTACATGCTTTTGCGGCAAAATGTTATCAGCACGCACAAAATTATAGATAACGGTTCTAAGACTTCTAAAATATTCAGAAGTGCATGGCTAGGACAAAAATACTCCTTATTTGTTTTTGTCGATCGAAATAAACGCTTCTGCCTGAATCGATTTAATGGATGGATGCACATGTGAATAAATACTCAATATTGACCAAATTACATCAAAACTGCTTTGATTTTACTAACCTATACAATCATCTTTACATCTTCTTCAGGTTCTACTGATTTATTTTGCAATTGACTTCGTAGATGTGTATAGGCATATGCGTATCAAAACATGTTGTTAAACTTCACGGTCTTAGGATTGGACAAATCGCATAAATTTCTGTCAACAATTCAATAATTCTTGCGAAATTAAATGATTCATAAATTTCTTGAAACTTGTCTTCATTTGAAATACTTTGTCTCTGATAGATTTGTTTTGTTGTGTGTTGGGGGGGGGGGGGGGGTGCACAGTTGACGTGCAAAGGGTGAAAGGTTCAAGTTTCAAGTTCAAGTTTTTACTGTTCCACATTTTACTACAAATATAGACAAAAATACAAAATAAATAATTATAAAATACAATCATTTAATATAAATGAGCACGTCTCAATGATTCTCAATTCATATAATAGATTAAGTAGAAAGTGAGAAACCTATTAAAAAGGTACTCTATCACAGTTGTGGTTGATTAGTGTTTTGTGGCAATCAGTCAATTTTTGACTATTATCACCACCAATTTTATTTTGTTATCATATGTAATAAAGCAGCTGACTTCTTTCTTGTTTTTTGTAGTTATTCAAAACAAAACAAATTATATTTTTTGTTTTAAAGATGAAATAGTATCAAGTAACCGAGTCCTGTCGGTTCTAAATTGGCACCGTCCTGACAAACCTGCTCATGTTTTGTAAGAAGGTTTCTCGGAAACTTTCCTATGTCTCTCGGGTGCAGATGGGGGGGGGGGGGCGCCCTTTGGGATACCTCAGTATCTTGAAACTCGAAAGGACAGGAATTACAAAAATCAAAGAGAATCAAAGAAAGATTTTTTCCGAGGAAATTGATTTTGCGCGAACTTGCATTTTTATCAAAATTAATTTGATAACCAAAATTTATAACAAATTATTTATTAATGGCTAGGGGCACTCCCGGCTTATCCCTTGCCCCCAACGATTAGAAGGCCCACTGAGAAGACAGTTCAACTTCAAATAGAATACGCCCCCACCTAAAAAGAGGATTCCCAGCCCCCCGTCCCCCCAAAAATCCACCTTTTTCCCCCTTCAATTTCGTGAAACGCCACTGGGAGTTTATCCCAGCTCAGGCAAATGAGCAGACAAACCAGACGTAAATGATTGGCTCGAGTTTCCGGATGAAATATGAAACGTTGTGAGAAGATGTCTTGGTATCCTAGGGACACCGTTCCTCCTCCCTAGGGCTACGCCAACGGTTTTTATCCAATAATAATTTAGCTTCAATCAACGCATCTTTGCATCAGCAATATTAAACGAATCTTTCTCTGACATGGATTAGTCCATTCTTTCTTTAAAAAATATATAAACATGAACAAAAGAAAGATAACAATCTCTTTCACTTACTTTTCCTTCTAATGTTCTCAGGCCGGGATACCAATTGCAATACCAATTGCCTAACGCTAATAATCAATCACCGATTTAGCAAACAATCTCCTGTTGAATTTATAGATTACTTATTTGTTTTTTTCTCGGAAACAACAATGAAATTGATTGAGCTATGCATAAATACTTGAAATAGGAAATCAAAGTTATCGTAAAAGGTGTTTAATGGAAAAACTGCGAGTTTCACTTTTCTTCGTTTTCTTCCCAATTTGTGAATCTGGGGGTAACAGAAATGAATCTAGTTTGAGTTTGTACAGTAATTTCTCCCTATTATATCTTATGTCAGATATTCTGAATTATCTTGTGGTCCAAAACATTTGTATGTGAACTTACTAACTAAATTGTGGTGTACTGCGCTCAAGAATAAAGCTTCAAGATTAGTCATCAGCAGAGACTATCTAAATATATAATTAGTGCTGTACATCTCAAGCTACCTCTATCGTCAATTATTATTATAATTACTTTAATTACGGGGGTGCTCAAATGAAAGTGATTGCAGCTGTTGTGACAGCTAAATCGGTCTTGATCTTTTAAAAATAATGCATGATCATTCAAACACAGATGCCTGCATATTGAAACTGGAATACTGGAGGCGCACTGATTCTAAAATCTGATCGGATAGATGCGGATGAAGAATTAATTCTCATCTGTATGTCTACTAAAATTGGGTTTCTTCTTTTCGTCACTTCTTCTTGTTTTGTGTCGTTGCCTGTCCTTTGCGTGTGTGTGTGTGTGTGTGAGTGCGTGCGCGCGTGTGTGTGTGTGTTAGTGTATCCTTGTTCTTTTCAACACTTGCTGTTATTCATTGTTGTTGACATGTTTTATATTTGTTTACGGCACTCTCACCTCAAGCATTTGCTTTTAGAGAAATTGTCACCTGTAAATTATTTTCGCTGTATATACTCGAACATACGATATTTTATAAAATATGGATACTTGAAGAAATTAAGAAATAACAAATGTGTAAATCCAGAAAACAACATGCTATCAAATAATCTTTACGGAAACAAGAATGAAATAAAATTATTAAACATACCACAGTCAGGTGCGTGTAATTCTTCCAAAGACAGCAAGAAAATCATTGACGCGACAAATGAAAATCGATTTCCAACGTCTGATACAAATCAAGATCCTTGCAGAATCTGTGAGATTTTACGAATACAGGTACATCTCTGTATTTCACTGTTTTATATGCGGAATATTGTCCTAAATTAGCACGTACGCGCATGCGCATTTACTATAGGTATTGGCGGGATTTTGTTGTATAGCAGATTTTTTTCTTAATACGAGAATTTGCCCCAATTATTAAATTATTTCTAACGCCTCAAAGTGTTTTGGGGCATTTCGTCTTCAGAAATCGTTAATGATGGCTTCAGTCCGATCGGTAAGGCTTTTCAATGAAGATTGCCTTAATTAAAACCCGATTCATTAGCTCAATTGAAAACCAGCTGTATAAGTGCTATTTAGTTGATGGAAGAAATAATAGAGGCCATCCCCTGAGTAATGTTCACTACCATAGTTTCATTTGTAATCTTATAGTAATGTTTCTGTTAAAATCATAACCAATTACACACAAAAAACCGTGACAACATTAATCCACAACACAAGGCATGACCAATATTCGACTTCGCCTTTCCAGTTTCAAGCTTCAAGTTTTATTTCCATTTTCAACAAGAAAAGTACAAATTATGTGCAACAAATAAATTACAAAACCACATTATACAATGTATACAAAAGAAATTATACAAGTGTTCATGTTATTTTTCTTTGCATAACAAAACAACGTTACTTATATTATTTTTTTTCTTCATACTTTTCCATCCACATGGATTTTATTGATTTTCATTTGCAACAAATTGACAAACATATTTTCAATTATTTATATTAGGGGCTTGGTAACAACGTTCAAATGAGAGAAAATGTAGT